>NW_023269688.1:0-282045 GCF_004353265.1 Vitis riparia | reverse complement strand
TTGCTGAAATTGGTTATTCCTTCTCCATGACAGGTTTGGATGTGACTAGTTTCTATACTGTTGCCCACATTATTTTGATATGACATGCCGTCCTTGTTGACATCAAGATCTCAATAATATGCATCTTCAATGATCAAGCTTATTTTATTTTATTCATTTCCTAGCACAATTCTTAGAATCTAAGCATTTTCTATATAAGAATTTTTCTCATTTTCAAGACTGCATTTTGTTATTTTTTCTTTTTTTATTTAAAAATTGAGCTGCTTAGTATAATCTTGACAAAGTCCATCAATATGATGCAATCACAATATCAAACAAATTGAGTTGCTTAGGATAATCTTGGGAAAGTCCATCAATACGATGAGATCGCAATATCAAACAACTAAAATGAAAAGCAATCCAACACTTCGAGCCAGAGCCTCCCAGTTCTAACTGATAGCTTGAGAAGAATAATTCAAGCCTATGTTTTCTATTGGTTGCTTAGCATTAAATCCATTACAAATTATGCACGTGGAAACTAACAATCCCCTAATCCAAGGAATTATTTTAGCAATGGTTCTTTGTCTTATTCAAAGGAGATAAAATAAAAAATTTAACACGGAATAATGTTCAACCAAACTACCCCTCCACATGTCCAAGTGGTTGCAAAATTAAAGGAATTCCACTACCAAGATTATCCATGTATTTCATGAGCTATATCACAGTAATATTCGTTAGTTATATGAGGACTAAATTTGAAATCATGGTAATATTATTTGGCATTTAGAATGTTGTACTATAAATATGCTTGACCTAATAAAACTTGTGGCTTGTGAACTCCTGGTTGATTCCCATGAAAGCTTTGACACTAAGGGCATGTTTAAGGAATGAGGATATTTGAATAAGAATGAATTTGGTAATTCTAATTTTTATATTTGAATGTGTATAGAAATGTGAAGTTGAAATGGTATACAATTAAGTTCTATTTCAACGTTAAGTAAAAAATAGAAAAAAAAAAAAAGGAAAAAAATTATTAATAATATCGATAGATCTGGTTTAAAATAGTTCTTTATTTTTACTTTAAAAAAAAACTCACATTGTACATAGTTTGAAATAATTTTTTATTTTCATTTAAAAAAAATCCTTGAAGATTTTTTTATTAAATAATAAAAATCTATTTGGGCCTGTGATTAAAAAACAAAATTACTTTTAAAAATTTATTTTATTATTTGGTTATTGTTCTTTAAAAACAAAATAAAATAGAGAACTTTTCTTCCAATTTTTACTCAGTAGAAAAAATGAATTTCAAATCAAATGAGACTTTGTATTGAATTTATTGATAAGTTTAATAATTTTAAAAAATGATTTTAAAATAAAAACCTATATATAATGACTATAAAATTCAAATAATAGACATAATTAAGGCCTTAAATTCTTTAATAAATCTTGCAATTTTTAAGAATAATTTAAAATTCCAAAAATTTATTAATTAATTATAAATTAAATAAAATAATTCAAAATATCATCTTTGTAATTGAAAAATAAATGTATGCATATATAAAAAAATTTGGTGTATTTATACCTTAAAAAAATTAAATTTTATTTTTAAAAATATTTTTATATTCATTTAAAATGGAATAGTAGTAGAATTTTTTAATTTTGAATAATTATTCTTTATTTTAAATAAAATAAATTAATTATGCTTTTATAAGATATTAATATCCATATTTTATCATATTTATAAAATCATATAAAAAGAATTATAAATTATTCTTTTTGAATTATTATTATTATTATACATTTTAAGAAAATAAATTAAATTATGTTAATATCTATATTTTATAATATTTATAAAAATATATAATTTATGATTTTATTACATTATTAAAATTAAAAGTTTATTAAAAAGCATTTATATTTAATTTATTTGTAATTAAAAATTATTTTTATTTTTAATAAGACATTAATTAAATTTGGCTTACATTATATAAATTGAATTTATAATTTGTGTTTATTACTAGATCAAAATAAAAAATTATTTTTTAAAACAACTTATCTAGAAAAGTCTTTAGTTTTTTAATTTTTAAAATGTTGTAAAATCATAAAGTGAAAGGAGAAAAAAATAAGAAAGAGAAATTAGAATGTAGGAAGAGAATAGAATACACAGGAAAACTCTATTAAAATTCATTAGGGGACTCTCCCTTTTATATGGAGTTACACAAGATATTTATGGATGATCATCCACAAGTTACTATAGTGGTACAGAATCTCATATTTTATAACACTCCCCCTTGGATGATCATAAGAACATGCCTCATTAAAACCTTACTAGGAAAAGCACTACGGAAAAAAACCCTAGTGAAGGAAAAATAGTACAATATTCTTTTGGATTACTACGACTACCTCGTTAAAAACCTTGCCAGTAAAACCAAATGGGACAAAACCTGGATGAAGGAAAAAAGAGTGCAATATATCCATATTATCAATTTCCCCCTCATGTAAACATGATTATGATTTCTTCAACATTTCAAATGGTAGATCTCTCAATCTTCGTATTCCTAAGTCATACCTTAACTTTTTCAATGTGGTCGAAGGTAACGCCTTTGTGAATAGATCTGCTAGATTATTGCATGATCAAATCTGCTGAACATCGATCTCACCTTTTTTTCGGAGCTCATGAGTGTAGAAGAATTTAGGGAGATATGCTTAGTTCTGTCACCTTTTATGAATCCTCCTTTAATTTGTGCAATACAAACAACATTATCTTCATGTAACTTGGTTGCATTGCTTCTGATGGAATATAGTCCACATGTTTCTTGAATATGTTGGATCATTGACCTTAACCATACACATTCACGACTTGTTTCATGAATTGCAAGAATTTCTAAATGATTTGATGATGTGGCCACCATTGTTTGTTTGATAGATCTCCATGAGATAGTAGTACCATTGTAATTAAACACATACCATGTTTGTGACTTACCTTTATATGAATCTGAAAGATATTACGCATCTGCATATCTAAGCAATTGTTGCTTTGATTCCCTTGAGTAAAATAAACCCATATTTGTAGTTCTGCGAAGATAACGCAATATATGTTTGATATCTTTCCAATGTCTTCAAGTTTGAGTGGAACTGTATCTTGCTAATAAATTGATAGAAAAAATAGTGTCTGAACGTGTACAATTGGCAAGATATATAAGTGCACCAATAGCACTAAGATATGGTACTTCAGGACCAAGTAATTCTTCATCATTTTTCGCAAGGACAAAATGGGTCATTTTTCACATCAAGTGATCGGACAACCATTGGAGAACTTAAATGATGCGCTTTATCTATATAAAAATGCTTCAAAACTTTCTTAATGTATGTTGATTGATGTACTAAAACTTTATTTGAAAATGCTCGATCTGCAGGTTGAGACAAAATTTCGTTTTTCCAAGATCTTTCATCTCAAATTCCTTTTTCAAGTAATTTGTTGTTCTTGTGAGCTCTTCATGAGTTCCAACAAGATTTAAGTCATCAACATACACTACAATAATTGCAAATTCGATTTCTGATTTTTTTAATGAAGATGCATGGGCATATAGGATTATTCATATACATTTATTTTAATAAGTATTCGCTAAAGTGATTGTACCACATGCGTCCAGATTGCTTTAATCCATACAAGGATTGTTGCAACTTGATTGAGTACATGCTACGAGGCTTTGTACTATTTGCTTCAGGCAATTTAAATCCTTTAAGGATTTTCATGTATATATCATTATCCATGAATCCATATAAATATGTTATAATAACATTCATGAGACGCATATCTAGTCCTTTTGGGACTGCCAAACTAATTAAGAAATGATATGTAATTGCATCCATGACAGGAGATAATGTTTTCTCGTAGTCAATACCAAGTTTTGCCGAGAAACCTTGTGCTACTAATCGCACTTTATATCTTATGATCTCATTATTCTCATTGTGTTTTCGTACAAATACTCATTTGTACTCAACAGGCTTTACATTTTCAGGTGTTTAGACTATAGGTCCAAAAACTTCTCATTTTGTTAATGAGTTTAACTTTGCCTGTATAACTTCTTTCCATTTTGGCCAATCATTTTTATGTCAGCATTCTTCCACATTTCGTGGTTTAGAATCTTCATCATTTCTTATGGAGGCCACTTGGAAAGTAAAAATAATATTATTTTGATCCCATTTTTCTCCCGTGTATACATAATTTACCGAGATCTCATAATCTTCAGGTACCTATGCCTCTTCAGGGGCTTTTCGTTTAATATGTGCCTCTTCATGGGCTTCTTGCTCAATATGTGCCTTTTCAAGGGCTTCTTGCTCAATATGTGCCTCTTCAGGGGCTTCTTGTTCAATATGTGCCTCTTCAGAGGCTTCTGCATTATTTGTGCCTTGGGGATATAGATTTATCAACTTTAAACTGATCAATTATTTTTTATGGCCTCTTGTAGAGTACCAAGTTTTTCTTGGGTTCTCCTCTTTTGGGGAGTTACATCATTTGAGATGACAGGTCTACCACACTTCAGGTGTATCTTAGATTATTTTGTTAACTGTCCTACAAGGACATCAATCCGTGCTAGAGTATTTGCACCCGGGATATATGACTTTGTCATTTTCTTTGTATGAATGCATCTTGTAATTGATTTGCAAGATTTTGCAAATGAATGATCCTTTGAACTTTTAATTCACATTGATTGGTACAAGGATCAAGAAAGTCAAAATCAATGCATTCCAAATAATTTCATGTCGTTCTTCTGGAACTGGCTCTTCTCCCCTTAATGGCGGGAAAATTGTCTCATTAAAATAATAATATGCACAACATGTCATTCTACCTTTTAAGTGTATAGATAGACTAATCACTAAATAAAAACTTCTGGTTTTGTAATGTACATCCATATGACTTTTTACCCCGATGGACCAAGTTGGTCTTAAAAGATACTTCTGGATCTAGTATAGTATCAAATGTCATTCACATGGAATCAAATATTATTAATGACATGGTAGTAGCTCTTCTGGAGCCTTTAATCAGGTTTCTATCACCTGATATAGTATTAACATTGTTTGTCATCAATGTTATGCAATTAATGAGACAAGAGATTCATCAAAGTAACAAGTCATAAAACATTGTTATAAAGACCTCGTCTTTATAGAGTTGAAGAAATATTATCATAAAGAAAAAGTTAAAATCAATGGAAAAATATTAGTCATCGATGATGACATAATGAGTTATGTAAAAGCAATGAGAGGATATATAACACAATAAAACAAATATGTAAAGATAATTTAAAGTTATATATTTCTTAAATAATCTTACACATTTGATTTTGTAAGTGTGGAGCAACTTATACATGAAATAACAAAGAAGTATTTCAATAACCAAACTAATTGTAGTGATAGATCAATAATTTTATTCAAAATATTATTATGATCTAAATCAATGTGCAAAAATTAATTCATAAATCAAAATTTCAATAGAACATATCATGATTTAAAGCATCCTGTTGTCTCAAAACTTCAATTCAAATACTACAAATCCATTTGAACATATATGTAAAGACATAACATAATATATTGAGAACAATAGTTAAACCTATTGTAATTTTAAAATTATTTTGGATAATGAAATTATTGCATTAATAAAAATACCATATATGGCAACATGCAATAATATATGTAAATTTTTCTACTAAAGACAATATAACTTCTAATAATAGAAATTTATAAAAACTATCAAACACTTACCTATTTGTATAACTTGATATACAAAAATATTAATCTTTTGATAATATGTAAATATTATCCATATACTTGTTATCATAGCTTCATGCTATAATATATTTCATTATAACTTTTGGTTATATGAATTTCATAAAGTTATACAAAATTGTTAATTAACAATTTTGTTCTCTATAGCTTCTAGCTATAAGAAAGTAGATATTAACAACTTTGGCATAACCTTTGATTAACACAAAAATATTAATTTTCTTATTTTCATAACTTCGGGTTATGAATAATAATATTTATATAACTTCTAGTTATATAACAAAATTAAAAAAATTATGTATCTTCTAGGTACATAGTTGTTCATTTCAACTTCCTTTTCTTTTATTGATGTTTGGTAAAGGTTGACCAAATGTTTGGGCATACGAAAGGTACGCGACCAATGCCCCTTCATACCACATCTATAACACTTATACTCATGGTTCTTAGGAGGTTTGTCTTGTAAACACTTCCGATTTTCTTGTTTTACCTCAATATTATTCCACTTCTGGTAGTGCAATGAGGCTTTCCTTTTCTGAGAATTTGGCAAATTATTACTATAAGAACCATGGTATTGGGGATTTCTTCCATGACCACAACCACGTCCTCGTCATCGTCCATGAGTTTAGGACAATATTGCATTCACTTCAAGGAATTATTCAAATTTAGTTGGACGAGACTAGTGATTTCTCGTCAAAAGCTTATTTCACTACAAGAAAAAGGGTCATTGTTGACATATATTATCTTTACTTAAAGTAGTATATGTCAATATTTTTTATTTAAATGGACAACTATGACATATAAAACTTAGTTAAAAGGAATAATGACATATATGAATTCCAGTGATTATTCCATGACTTATGATGATGCAACCTTAACAGAGAATTTATAGGTCAATATAAAATTAATATATTTGTATGTCAAGGTAGCTAAATAAAGGCAATAATGACATATATGGAATTTGCTAAAATTTTCTTTAATTTATAGTAATACAATCTTGATAGAAAAATTATAAGTCAATATATATGGTTAAAATATTCTTATGTCAAGGTTGGTAAAAGCTATCTTGACAAATAATTTATAAGTCAATGTAATTTCATTTATAAATCTATCGAGGTTATATTAGTAAATATTGAAAATCTCACTTCTCATTTTTTTTTCTTTCAATTCTTTTGTTTTTCTTTTAATTCTATCTAGACCCATTCCCATCTAGAAGCAACTTGAAAGAAAATCCTAATAGGCCACCATTAAAAATTTTGTGAAAAGTACAAATAGTTTTTATGAAAATTTATTGGATTAGATATTTATTCTCCATGAAAATATATATCCTTTATTGGGTTTAAATTTTTATTTTCGTTTTGTTTTGTTTTGTTTTTTTTTTTTTTTTTTTTTTGTTTTTTTCCCTTTTTTATGACATTATTGTAAACTGATGTAACATATTTCCTATTCAATTATTCAATCCAATTATCCCAGAAGGCATTTGTATAATGATCAGAATAAGATAATTCTGCATTGAACATGGTAACTACAAACTACATGGATACAACAAACGAAGGATAAGATATCCTTTACAAAGCTGGAATTTGTTTTTTTCAGGTTACTTCCTTTTCATTGTTTTCTGTAACTAATAACTCTGTAAAATTTGTTTATGCAGTACATTCTGGAACAAAGATGGTGTCCCTGGACTAAAGAAGCCTCAGAACGGGTGACTTGATTGCATATTTGAAGCAAGCCATTGCTTAATTTGAAACTAAACGTTGAAGAGAGTCCATTTGTAGTTGCTAGACGTACCGAAACTAGATGGCAATACCATTCTTTCCAAATAAAATAGACTTATGTTGGTAGGTCTGGCATAATGAGAGTTTGTAGTTATTGCTACTTTGCTAAGAGATTGCCTTGAAAACATTCAATTGGATTTAGTTACCTGTTTGTGACTATTGATGAATATTGGTGAAACATCAATTACTACTATGAATGCCTGGCTAGTCTTTATATGATTAGCAATATCAGAAGACTGGTTTATGGTCAAGTTCCTTTTTCTTGTTTCTTTCTTTGGTTCATTTTTTTTTAACCCAAGCTGATGACATAAGAGGTTGCGGTTGATGCTGTTGGCATGAGCAGAGAGCATCATTGTCTTTTAGCTATGTTGGAAACATTATGAAATAACATTTGCAAGAGTTAGTCATCTCATATGAAACCAATTAAGTGTCTAGACATTCATATTCTATTCATTGTAGGGTTTAACCATTCAGAGGTACACCTTTGTGTTTGATCTATTCCATGCAACATGCTATCTCCATCTTGAGTATTACTCATACTGAAGTTTATACCAGTGTTCAACCATCACGGTCTTATCAAGGGGTTGTTTAGCATGTGTCTTATCAAAGGGTTTCAATTTTGAACTCTCAGTGATTAAGTGTATTTAGTTCAAATATCGAATGAGGCAAGTGAAATTTAAAGAAAAGACACTTTAAATATGTGTTTTTGAGCAAACCCATATCAATTTATGATGATAATTGAAATGAAATGAAATGAAAGTTGGTTTAATATTTGTGGGTTTCACTTGATTTTAAAGTAGTTATCAACACATGTAAGGGGGATTAATAAATTTATTTTATTTTGTTTATATAAATATTAATATTAATAATTTTTATCAAATTTAAATAATATTAAAAATATCAAATCCTTAATAATTATACCTAGTCAATGAAATATAAATATGTCAAATTAAATTCTAAACTCTTTCACTTTTTTTTTTTTAAAGATGAAGTTGTAATCCCTTCAAAACAAAATTTTAGAATGAGAATAATTTTTAAAAATATATAATAATAATTTTATTTAATTATTGGTTTTTGCATTCCTTAGAGTAGGAACATTACTCCACACATTAAGTAAACACATCCTTGGATGTCATTTTGTATGAGAAAGGGCATTTGAGATTGTAAAATCATCCAATTAAACCCTAGTCATGCATTTATTTTATTCAACATCCTTTCATCTCACATAGTTTTTTTTTTGTTTTGTAGTTACCATGTTCAATATATTACATATATAGAAACTAACGTACCAAATCCCAATGATTTTGTTTGCCTATTGACATTGATCTTGCAAATAAATGCATGGAAATCTTTAGACAGTCTCTACACTATGATGCATTCTAATAAAATAAAAATTTAGTAAATAACTTTATAGAATTACGCATACAAGCATTTGAGTAAATATATTTATATCATGTTCAAGGGTTGCTTGTGTTTTTAGGCTCAGGAGTGACATCAGGACCACTGTTTTTGCAGGGCATCTTTTGGTGGGGGGAGAGAGATGGATTATGGATGAGTAGGATGAAGCAGGAGGTGGTGGAAAGGAAAAACCAAATTTGGAAAGTAGCGTTCACGTCCCCTGGACAAGTGACATCATGCCACATGCCACAAAAAATACAAGCATAAAATAGTGAAAGCCAGATGATTTTCCTCATGTGCGATGGCATCATTGTACAGGTTCTTGATTTGGATGGGAAATGTGGTGGAAATGGAATTTTACCATCAAAAAAACAATTCCCTTCAAAAAAACAATTC
This sequence comes from Vitis riparia, assembly GCF_004353265.1. Lineage (NCBI taxonomy): Eukaryota > Viridiplantae > Streptophyta > Magnoliopsida > Vitales > Vitaceae > Vitis > Vitis riparia. Next base: position 272,713 of record NW_023269688.1, on the reverse strand, counting down.
CCCTTGTCAGACTGAAGTCTTTGCTCCTGTTTCTTCTTTCTACTCTTATACCTTTTCATTGGGAATCATTAGCTTCCTCGTGCAACTATGCAAACTACACCAAACCTCCCTTTTTATTTTCGAAGTATCTTTTTGTGTCAATATTCATACTGTCCCATGCAATGATTCTCCTTTCACCCATCCAACCCATAGCCCCTTCCTGTTTATAATCAATTTGACTTTCAAAATCACATAATCCAATGTTTCAAAATGTAGGAATGAAAAATCAGTTCCTTATTCTAAATATAATAATTTTTTCTGATAAACTAAAAATAAAAAGAATATTAAAAAGAAATTTAAATTTTAAATTAAAAATCAATTTTCCCCCTTAAATTGCTTCTAACCAAACCCAAAAATCATATTTTGGTTTGTAGAAGTAAAGTATAGGTTAAATGAAGGAGTCAAGAATTAGTACTTACAAGTCACTACAACCATAAAATCTGAAAATTACTTATCATAATTCCTTTTACGACAACAAACGAAATAAAAAGTAGAAACAATCATATAATTTATCTCTTTTGGGTGAGAGCTGGTGGAGGGCATGATGAGGGTGTTAGAGTTGTGAATCTAACTACTTGGATTTTATCTGATAGGCCACAGAACATAGGTAGGGTTGTGAAAAGTAATAGATTATTTATTTATTTATTTATTTATTTAATGGGGCCTTTGAATCGAAGAGCAGAGAACATGGCCCATTTGTTGAAGGTAAGGATTATTCTATTCTCTATTGGGTGATCTGCCTCTCCTCCCCACCTTCATGCCTCCACTCTCCACCTTCTGCCTCTCCTCCCCATCTTTCTTTATTTTTTCACTCCCACAACCTTTCACATGGACTGATGGGTAATTTTCAGTACTCCTACTTTCAAAGTAAGAAGAGAAACTTCAAGTTCTTTTCATCTATACTAAAATAACTGAGATAAAAAATTATGCACTGCAATTGATAAATAGAGAAAATATTTGTAATTGAAATGATGACTATATTAAAATCCAATAAGATCATATATGAATCCATGGCAAACACTTTGTTATGCCATATGGAAGAAAATATAAGAAAGAACAATATTCCAATCAGGAATGAACCAAAATGTCAAATATAACAGCATAATGAGACCAAGAAATCACTTATAAGAAAAACAATCTTAAATCTAAAGGGCCCAAGACAAGAAAATAAAAAAGTCATCCATGAAAGGGAAAACCTGTCGGGATTAAAGAACTGCAACAACAAAATCTTGGCAAGCCTCAAGAGACCTCATCCATGAAGTCCTTTTAGCTTCTGAATGAGTTGTGGGTTGAATAAGGCTGAAGCTTGCTGCAATTCAGCTGCGCACTCGTCATTTCTGCTCCTCATGGCACGTTATGTTGGTACACATCCCATTTGTCTAGTGCCCGTCGGATTCTCTTGTTGTTGCATGTCGGATTCCCCGCGGTGAGTTTCGATGGAGTTGACAATCGAGTTCTACATGATGACCAAAAAACGTTTGGGTCGAGCCATCCTCGCCACCTCTTCACGGATGATTTGCTGCATATTGAAACTGCTATGGTGTTCAGTTTGAAGGAAAGAAGAAGACGACATCATAGTGAGGTTGGGTGCTGCTGATCAAAATGTGCATGTGCGGAGGGATAAGGAGGGAGAATTAGTGGATGGGAAGCATGGATGGCTATTCATTATGATAGATGGTTTTGGGCAGCCCAAAGCATGGGTTGTGTCAGATGTCTGATGAAGGTGGTATAGATAGGTTTTTTTGATTGCCTAAAGATTAGGGTGTTGCAGGGTATGGCATGGTCTGAAGTACTTGTCTTGAGCAACTAAAAATAAGCTTTAAAGAGAGAGTGGTATGAGGTTAAGATACGTTTTAAGCCATCTGAAATATGAGCAGTAGCAAGTAGCAACAAAACACAATTGATGGGTGAGAGAAATGGGAAGCTAGGCTAATGACCTATGGAGAATATTGATGGACGGTTGATGCATGGGTTAGTTTAAGGTGTGTTTGGTGTGTTTTAAATTATATGAAAGCTAAGGATAAATATTTCATAAAATCATACAAGTTGCATATTTGTTTTTGATTTACAAAATTAAATTATTTTATGTTTTGATGTGTGATTTTTAATATCATATACACTTTACTTATGATTCATGATATCTAAAAATAATAATTATTTTGGCATGTTTATTATAAAAAAAAAAAATAACACATTTTGTTTTATATTTTAAGACATGAATTAGATAACCATAATAAACTCAAATTATAATTTTGTTTTTGGTTCATAAAGTATTAAAAAAGAATTGCTTTGATATATATTAATAAACTCAAATCTTTATTTTGATTTAGGATTCCTGTGATATTAAAAAATAAAATTATTTTATCATAAAATAAAGCTTTGAATATATATTTAATAATCTTAACATATTATTTCTCAATTTAATCATTCAATATATTGATTAATACCTCAATTTCTATAATTTATAAGATAAAGTTGACAAAAAAAACTTGAATCTTATTAAATCATTCTTAAAAAAAAAAAAAAAATACCTCATTCCAATTCATTATCAAAACCTTATTGTATTTTATATTTTTAAAGAATATGATATCAATTATTATATTATTTTAAAACATGAATTTATTTGTAAGAATTAAGATTTTAGAATTCTAAACAAACCTAAATATGCTATAACTCAATCAAAAAAACAAAGTTCTAAATTAATAATTAAGGATCACTACACACGAAATAGGGATCCACTTAGTCTCTCCAAAATATCTAATTGAAAATCCAAAACTAGTCATCGATATAGTCTTAGTGGACCATCAATTAAGAAGAGCTAAAAACAACTCAAAAAATAACCACAATTGCACATTAAAGCATCAAAGGATGTAGGAGGACAATCCTATATGGAATATGTCAAAAGAACAAAATAGAGGGTTTATAATATTCTAAGAAAAAAAACACGTTATCGTATATACATAATATTCTTTCTTAGTTTAGACTTTAATACGGTAGTATAAAACTAAAGTTGTTTTTTTGTCAGCCACTTTATTAAGCCAGGTTTAAGTCTTTTCATACTTCAACTCTATCCCAGTTCATTTATGCTATATCTTTATATTTTAATACTTCGGGTTCATTTGCTTTCACTAGTATTTTTCAATTTTATAATTTCAAATAGATGCCCAAATAATATTACTTTAAGCGCTTTTTTAATTTTTAAAATTTTTGTTGGTTTTAGGATAGAAATGGTCTATTGATAACTGTTTTTGAGAATAGTTTTTTTGTTCTCTAGAACAAAAAAAAAAAATATACATTTGATAATAAAAAATATGATATTTTTAGATAACATCTTTAGTTATTTTCTATTATCTTCACTTGTTTTTTATTGTTATTTTTAAAAATAATTATACAAACATATAGAATTATTAAAAATAAAATATTAAACATAAAAATTATTTTAAAAAAATATTAAAAACAGATTAAAAATATTTTAGGTTTTAAAATAAATATTTTTTTTCACATAAAACATTAAATAAAAATTTTTAAAAAGTTTTTGAAAACTATTACTAAACATACCCAAAACGTTTGAATTTTCAAAAATAGTAAACATGCATGTTGCGTGTGTAGTAGTTTAAAATTTGCTCTTGTATGGCAAAAACATGCAACATGTTAATTGTTGACTTTTTAATAAAGTGATTCCCGACAATGTTCCTAATGGCCATTGGAGAACTTTAATTTAGTAAAAAAAAAAAAAGATAAAGTACAGAACTCGTCAGTTGATTTTTCAATTGTTTAAAATTCATTTAGACATTTTGATAAATAAAAAAAGCACGAGTTAATCCGGTAAAAAAAAAAACAAACCAACAATTCCACAGTTCCCACTAAGTAATTACCTCACGGGTCACGTGTGAGCAATGGGGTGATTGTTTTTACTTGCATGTGAAGCAACCTTACTCATTCTAAGGGAGCTAGTAGCCTAGGAGTAGGGCCTGTTTTCCCACCCTTCAATATTATTATTTTTCGAAAATAAGTTTATTTGGTGAATTGTTTAATTTTAAAAGCATTTTTCAATCTGCATCAAATAAAAACTTGTTTCCAAAAATAATCATTTTGTCTTTTGTCCAAGTTGTAATAGACACCACCATTGATTTTTCTTTGGTTAGAATACCCAATTTATGTTGACTCTTTTTCCTATTAAGTGTGACAATTTATTTTGCAAATATTAAATATAAAAATTAATATAAAATTTATTTTAAAAATATATTTAAAATATTAAAAACAGTTTAAAAACATTTTAAGTTTGAAATAGATTTTTATTTTATAAATGTGAAAGAATAATTTTTAAATGCTTGATACCTTTATGTTTATTATTTTATACCATCAAATTTTAAAAAAGAAAATGGTTAACAAACATGAGTGATATATCTTAATTCTAAAAACAAAAATGTAAAACCAAAAAAAAATTTATAAATTTTATTATTTACCCATTTTTCTAAAGACAATTTCATAAAAAGGAATTATTACTTTGGACTGTATTTGGCAATTATTTCTGATAATAGATTTAAAAAAAATGAGTTTTAATATTTTGTGTAGTGGAGTCACATGTTATCTGCATCCTAACTATCTAAGTGCTTAAATGCTGTTACAGGTTAGATGGGAAGTGGAGGACTATTTATAGGCTATAGGATAGTAGTGAAGTGGAGAAGTGGAGAAAATGTCATATCCCCAATCATTATCCCTAAATTGTCAGCTACTCATAGCATGTCAAAATATTGAACATTACCACCCAATCGGTCGAGAAAAAAAAAAAAAAAAAGCGGGAAAAAAATCCATTAAAAAAGTGTTAAGGAGGAAAAAAATCCATAAAAACTTATTGCTATATATTTAAACGTTTCTTATATATATAATTAGAATCAAGGATAAAAATACCAATAATTACGGATATATCGGTACTTCAATTATAGGGATATATAAAAAATATCAATAAATATTTTTTTCACAAATATCGGTGGAGCGAAAATTATTTAACATTCATAGGAATGCTTGGAAAAACTGTAAAAATGATAAAATAAGCAAGAATACACATTTTTAAATTATTTTGTAAGTATAATTGACATAGATATGATAAAAAGAAAAAAAAATAATAAACAAATATATATCGGTAGATTCGATATTTCAATTTTAAGAATAATAAATATGCATTTTGGAAATGTATAAAATTAGAATTGAGTTCAAAATTTTTTTTATTGAATAAAAATAATTTATACATATGACATTGCAACAGGACTTAGTATCAAAATGAAGATTGATATGGTTCTATCATGTTGTTAGATGAAGGGAGCCTATCTTGTTGAAGACAATATTTATTTTCAAAATTTTAAAATACTTTTATTATAACATGTTTTATTACATTTTAAATGAAAAATGAAAATAACTTTTATACAATATTTTATTTGAGATTTAATTTCTACAATTTTATTAAAAATATGTTGTAAATTTTTTTTCTATTAACATTAATTTATTTAAATAATTAAAATTATTAATAATTTATCTTATGAAATTAATTTTAATTTCTAAAATATGGCCTATAGAAAGTGAAATTTATGATTTCATCAAGATGTACAATTAATATATATTGTTATAGAGGGAGGAAAATTGTTCTCATAATTTGTTTCCTTGTTTTTTTATTTGTACTAAATCTAAAAATCAAAAGGCCACTCACTTCCTCTGACTCGGCCATGAAAAAGCCATTTCTCAAGTTGCCTTCCACAAGAGAGAATCCCTAAAAAGGCCATTTTTTCCTCTGCCACTCTCATTCAAACGCAGGTACTAATCTAATGAGGTTACTATTTCTATTATTATTATTGCAATCCCCATTTGATTCCCATTAAAATCCATTCCCCATTCCATTTTCGGGAAGATTCTTCCTCGTTTGATTTTGGAGACAATCCATGCAAAAACCCCATGGAAAACCATAAAAAAAATGTTTTTTTCTTTGCTCTGTGTGGTTTCTGGATGTGTTGTAAGGGTCTCTTAGCTTTTGTGCCATTGGATTTCAATTTTTTGAACCCTAACTCCACGATTTTTGAGGCAGGCTGAAAAACTCAACCTTTGCCTGCAAATCATGGTATTACCGAATAGAATCTGATGCTTTTTAAAAAAAAAAAAAAAAAAAACGGATAGCTTTTGTATCCTATGCGTGGGTTAGAGTGGTAGGAAATATCAATAAATTTTCTGAAAAATCGGTAAAAATACCAATTAATACCGAAATATCGGATAAATTTTGGAGAAATTACCGAAATTTCCGTGGACCAATAATTGGTTACGAATTTTGTGTAGGAGCCGGCTAATCAATGATATTTCTCTCCAAAATAGTATTTTATTTTTAATTATTATGAAAGCAATGATAAAAAAATTTATTAAAAAAATATGACAAATTTTATGTTAAAATTATTTATTAATCAAAAATTGTTTCTATGAAAAAGATAAACATGAAATATGAAAATTCTAAAATTATTGAAAGAAAAATATTATAAAATAAATATCATAAATAAATTAAAATGGATATTTTATAATTCTAATTTATTTATTACAAAATTCATTATAAAATATTTTATTGCTATGTAATAATGGTCCATAATTTCCATCCCATTGTAGAAATAAAGCAAAGCTTTCTCAAACTGCATTGGTACAATAAGGGAGGGTATTGGATATGAGGTTTTGTGGCCTGTTGCATTTGTGATAAATAATGAAAATGATGAGATGAATAATGTTATACCCAAACTTTCAAAGTTGAGTTATATTTTCCTACACTCTTGGTTTATTTATTTTTCATTTTAATGTCATGCATCTATTTATGTGTTTAGGATTTTGGCAAGAGGAAGAATAAAATAAAGAAGATACAAGCATCCCCAAAGAAAATCAAATATGAGAATCCTAGAGATATACAACTGTTTTCTAAAATAGTTTCAGCAATGTTGGAGGGTAAACCGACACCTAAAATTGACTTTCCAATCAATGTTTTTGGGATGAAATTTCAAACCTTCCTCTTGACAACTGAAATGAAGGATGTAATTTCTGCAAAAGAGTTGACTATGAATTGTATATGTTTCTATATTTGGTGATATTTTGTTGTAAATCTTTATGTTACATTCATGATATAAATAAGTAGAAGCTGTTTTTTTTTTTTTTTTTTAAGTAATTCTAAATTGGGTGATATTTCATTAGGTGGCTGCATGAACATCTGAATGATACACTACATGAGAAAATTATATTTGTTCATCCAGGAATGGTGTCCAAGGTTGGAACAATAGCCCCACAAATTGAAAAAAGAGCAAGGTTCATTGCTGATCGCCTAATTGACTTCAAATTGGCAGATTTGATTTTTCTTCCGTATAACCCAAGGTAAGTTGTTAATTATAATTGTTTTTAATTTCTTAGCCTTATAAATGCTATTTATCTAAATTATATGTTAATATATTGTAGGTTTCATTGGGTTTTGGCTGTAATTGACCTCAAATCACAAACAGTCTACTATTTAGACTCACTATTACAATAGCCATACTAAGATATAAAAGATATTGTGAACATGTAAGTCTACCATAATTTTAGTTTCCATGTCTCAAAATAAACACTAATGTAATCTTATTTTTTGTAGGGGGTTTCGAATTTTTGTATCTCAAAAGAAGAAAGGATCTAAAAAAGAGCTCAAGTGGATAGTTATTGAGGTTACATTTTTTTCTTCTAAACTTTTTGAAGACTTACCTACATTTAAGTTGCTTTCTTGAATTAAAGTTTACTTGATTTTTGAAATGTAAAGATTCTATATGGCTTTCTCTCACATGAATATATACCTATATATATGAATTTTCTTAGCTTATAATTGTTTTTGCTATTATTTCCTATTCCTAAGTTGAGTTGAGAAGGATACCATATACGTTTGTTTCACCACCTTATGAAAATATAATCTAAATTGCTATGAATACAATGTACTCATTTGTCCATTATTCCACTAGTAATGAAGTAGTACTAAAAAAAACAAAACAAACCTATAGTATTTACAATCCTTTACAACGATTTAGATGTATGTGTGGGTAAGGAAGCAATGAAGATTCATTTAGATAGTTTTGATCATGTTACTTAGGTGTGAGTTGTTCTTTATATCTTTCTTTTGGCCTTAGTATGTATTATATACATCCTATTATTTAGTTTAAACATTTCTTGTAAGGCACAACCTCTCTCTCTCTCTCTCTTTCTCTCTTTAATCTAAACTTTTTACTCTTTTATCCATCTTCAATCAAATTGTTCAAATGTAAAACATTTATTCCTTATAATTACTAATTGCATTTCTCTTCTATAATGTCAATCTATGAGATGTAAAAGGATGCTAATACTACATATTTCCAAATATATTATCGATAATTGCTCTTGAAGCTTGATTGATATACCTTAATGAAGTCTTAAAAGTCATGATCTTTTCTAAGGGATATTTTCACACAAACAAAAGTTAACTATTTTTTTTTTTTCAAAGTTAATCACTATTCTTAAAAAATATAATTAATCATTACCTTTATCTATTCCTTTTTTTTGTCCATATTTCACATACACATGTTATTTGACATTCTTACATTTTACCCAATTTAACCCTCCAAGTTGTAAATAGGGGAGCTTAGGGTATTATGCTAGACATGTATTGACTTAATTTAGGTGCAAATTTTACTTGAAACTAACATTATGTCATTCATTGTTTTTTTAAATTTAAATGTGAAGGATGAAAAAATTGACCAAATTTATATGTTGTCATATTTGATCGTGAAAATTTATTGATATAATTTTGCTCATAGGGACCCAAACAGTTGGATGGTGTCATGTGCGGATATTTTGTCATGCGATACATGCGAGACATAATTGCAAATAGAAGTCTTCTAACATCTCAGGTTTATTTACCTATGTATTTTCATAAGTACATGATAACTTATACATATATTTAATGTTTCACTTTAACATATTTTCTCTTCTCATATATTTTAGTTTGAAGGGAAAAAAACTTATTCGCGAGCTGAGTTAGATGAAGTGAGATCTGAATGGGTCTCTTTTTTTAGCACTCTTATCTTAGACCAAGTATAGTGGGTATGTGAATTTTATAATTTTTTAATAAATTCTCAAACATAAATTTTAATTAATGTTGCATCTTTTCTCTTTGCAAGGTATAAGGTGACATTTGCAGTTGTTGCAATTTTGAGATTTCAAGATCATACGTAAGATCTTATTGTCATGCATAGATGCTGAAGTTTTGGATACTTTTGGGTACATACCTATATCTTTTAAAAGATACATTTGATGAAAGTACCAATTCATGTTTTTTTTTATTATGTATGTTTGTTGGATTCTTTTAGCATAAATTTTCGTACATGTTAATATCATTTTAGTAAAATTTTAAATATAGACTTAAAGTAATGTAGTTTTTTTATCTACTTGCAAGAAGTTGCATAACATTTGTAGTAGTTGGAATTTTGAGAATACAACATCAGCATAGGTTCTTCCTATCATGTATGTAAAGTTGCAATTAGTTTTTTCTTTTATTGGATATTTTTAGGTACATATCTTATCTATATTTTTTTCCTTAAAAGTTCATTACTAGATTTTTTTTATTTTTAAATTTTTTTTATGTATTTTGGTACATGTTTATATCTTTTTAATTAGTACTTTTAAATATAAACATAAACTAATGTTATTTTTTTCTTATTTGCAAGAGGTTGGGTGATATTTGCAACATTTACAATTTTTAGAGTACAAGATCATGCATAAGTTTTTGTCATCATGTATAGCTATAGATTTTTTGGTAAATATCTATCATTTTATATATATATATATATTTGATAAGAGTACAGGATCGTGTATAGTTGCTTGGTTGTATATGAATACATTTGGATATATTTGGGTACATGCTTATATCTTTTTTTTTAAAAGTTTGAAACATAAACATAAAGTAATGTTGTTTTTTTTTTTTTACTTGCAAAAGGTTGGGTGACATTTGTAGCACTTGCAATTTTTAGAGTACACGATCATGTATAAGTTCTTCTTATCATGCATAATAATTTAATTTTTGGTTTGTTTTTAGTAAATATCTTTTATATATATATATATATATATATATATATATATATATATATGATAATAGTATAAGATCATCTATACTTGCTAGGTTGTTTGTGGATACATTTTGATATATTTAGGATACATATTTATATATTTTTAATGAAATTTTAAACACAAACATAAAATAATGTTACTTTTTTCTTTCTTGCTTGGGGTTAGGTGACATTTGCAATAGCTGCAGTTTTTACAGGAGAAGATCACGCATAAATTTTTGTTATCATGTACAACTACTTGATATTTGGTTATTTTTGGGTAAATATCTATCATTTTTTCATATACATTTGGATACATGTTTATATCATTTTATTAATCTTTCAAATATAAACATATACTGATGTTTTTTTCCTACTTGCAGAAGGTTAGGTGGCATTTGCAGCAATTATAGCACTTTTGAAGGCACAAGATCATGCATACATTATATTTATCATGTATAACTATTGGATTTTTGGGTCCATATTTGCCTTTTTTTTTTTTATGTATATGTGATGATAATACAAGATTATGTAAGGATATTAAGTTTTTTTTTTTTTTTTTTGTCAATATATTTGCCTACATGTTCATATTTTTTTAAAAAAATATATTTTATACATTCATGTAGTTTATCCATATATATACACACACAACAGGGCTCAATTTTTATGTAGATCATTTGGGCAACATGTTAGGTTGTAATTGACATGTTCCATATGCAACCTTGATATGAAATAAAACAATTTCCTTTATATGAATAAAGAAATCTTGACATAAAAGACATTGTATTCCTTGACATAAGAATAAAGGAACCTTAACATATTAAAATTTCAACTTTCAAAAAAAAAAAAAAATCCTTGACATATGTGTAAATTAAATTTAAAAGCATATATAACAACATTAACATATATCATACTTAAGCTTAACATATATTGAATATAATCTTGACAAAACAATGAGTCAACCTTCACATATGTTTAACCTAACCTTGACTGATGTGAAAGAAACATTAACATATGTCATATTAATAAGATTCCTACGTTGATAGAAATAAGGTATACCTTATTTCATGCATATGTCAAGCTAGCTTTTATCATTTCTTGACACTGGCATAGATAACATTTGTGAATACCGATCTACCTTGACAGATATACCTTATCTTGACGATGAAAAACTGTCAATGAAGACCTTTTTTCTTGTAGTGTTTTTTGTTAAACCTTCATGGAGATGATGACGAAGGAAAATCCATGATTTTGCGCGATCCTATAGGGATGCTTGATTTCCTTCTTTGATCATAGCTCCAAGATTCATTAACAATTTTGTTTTGTATAACTTCTGGTTATACAAGAGAATTAGAAATTGTATGCATAGCTTCTGGCTATGAAACTATTATTAATAAAAATTATTTTCCATAATTCCTATTGTGAAAAATAAGTGAGTATGAAATAAAAATTAAATCCAATATTTTTCATAACTTTGAGTTATGATTATTTTGTCAAAACAAGAAAATATTCAAATTTGTACATAGCTTTAGGCTATGAACTATTTATGTATAACTTCTAGTTACACAAATAATTAAAATAAATTTAAAAAATTAAAAATTAATATCTTTCATAGCTTCAGGCCATGATTATGTTGTCAGAACAAGAAAATATTTAAAATTGTACATAGCTTTAGGCTAAGAACTGTTTTTTATATAAATTTGTATATAGCTTCAGGCTATGAACTATTCATTGGGTAGATTTGTGCATAGCTTCGGGCTATGAACTTTCATTATGTAGATTTGTACATAACTTCAAGCTATGAATATTTATTTATTTATTTATTTTATAGCTTTTGGCTATAATATTGTTTGGTATAACTTCTAATTATACCGTATAATTACAAATAAATAATTAAGGATCATATACATAATTTCTGGTCATGTATTTGTAATTTTATAATTTTTCATATAACTTTTGGTTATAAGGATTGCACATATTTTTCATAACTTCTGGTTATGAATTTACCCTATAATTTATAATTTATGATTATAGGGATTGTACATATTTTTCATAACTTCTGGTTATGAATGTACCCTATAATTTATAATTTACCTCATAACTTCTGGTTATAGGGATTATACATATTTATGTATTCAAATAAAATATATGAAAATAGAGATCAAAATGTAATAAAATAGAAAATCATGATATAAGTTTATCACATACTTTTTTGTGAGAAAGAAGAGAGAAAGTCTTTCTATTTCTTTGAAGGGAAAAATATCTTTCTATTTCTCTAAAGAAAATAACATCTTTCTTATTTCTTTTGTAGAGACTATTCGTGCTGATAACGTGTTGTAAAATCATAAAGTGAAAGGAGAAAAAAATAAGAAAAAGAAATTAGAATGTAAGAAGAGAATAGAATGCACGAGAAAACTCTATTAAAATTCATTAGGGGACTCTCCCTTTTATGGGGAGTTACACAAGATATTTATGGATGATCATCCACAAGTTATATAGTAGTACAAAATCTCATATTTTATAACATAAAAAGTATTTTTAAAAATAACTTGCACTAAGAAATCAAAATACCTCATAGTTAAAGATAATTGAAATCATTTATGAATGAGATTTCATTTTCATTAAAATCATTTTTTTATTCTATTCCCGTCAAGATTTAAGTTATCCAAATATGGGAATGAAGGAAAAAAATGAATGAGATACTCATTCCCACTCCTCATTCCTACGAACAGGCCTTAAAATTGTGTGATAACAATAAAGATAAAATTAATCAAATAATTACATAAATGGTAAAATTAGGTGTATTAATTCATAATATAGTTGCAATTAGAAAGTTATGTACTAGTTAGGTTAAATTTCAAATGAAGTGTGACAAAAGGATACAAATGGATTAAATTATTTCCTAAATTTGAAAACTTTACCCACTAGCATGATTAGATTAGCCTTTTATGATACCATATTGAATATTATACTATTATAAAAGGCAAGTCATTTGAATTTTTTTTTTAATGATAAAAAGAACATGTTGGTTTTTCTTTATTTTTTAAAACTTAATAAAATAAAATATTAAAAAAATAAATAACTTAATTCTTAACAATATTAATTACTATTTAGTTTTAAATTTTATTTAGAATTAAGTAGAAAAAGGAAAAACAAACACCATCTTAGTTTTGGTTCTTAGAAATAGAAATATTTGGTATTATATGCAAAATAAGCTCTAGGAATAAATTGACTTTCCCAAACCACGAAATAATCACACTTAATTTTTAATTTCAACACAATTTCTTCATTTAGAAATAGAACAAATTTAAAATTTATCTTGGTTTTAAAAAAATGCATTTTGAGATCTCAGCTCAAACTTGAACAACCATTGTTCTTCAATATTGTATTTTCTATTAAAAAATTTTCAAGAATATAATCCCCACTAATATTATTTGGAGATGAAAGAATGAATTGAATTTTTGTTGCATTTAGCTATTATGGAGTTAAAAAAAAAAATATACTAGATAAGGAAAACCGAAAGGGAAAAAGTAAAATAAAATAATAAAAAATATTTGAAAAATTAAATTAACTAAAAATATTTGATTGAATTAATAAATAACAAGTATTTGCATATGAAAAAAAAATAAACATAATGAAGAATTTTTTTAATAATTAGTGCATAATAATTTTATTTTCCTTTTAATAACAAATTAACTTATGGCAAAATCTTATATTTGTTGTAGTAACTGTGTTGTCTTACATTCTTCTTTCATGATAGACTCAAATTTTAATTTAAATGTAGTACAAATATATAATTAGATTAAAATTTCGTCCACGAAGATTGATTAGGTCTGAATTTGGGTCATACTCCCATCCAATCCAAACTTGGGTCATACGCCCTTAGTTTGGGTTGGGCTTGATAATCCCCAGGCTATGCAGGCTTAATATTGATTGGGTTTGGGCTTCCATGCATTTGTAATTAGATTCTATGTTTCCTAGTATTAATACTAAATTAGTTTTAATTTATAATTGAATATAATTAGAAGATGAATGAGTTAGGTGGATATTTCATTCGAAAAGTCTAATGTGAAAGGTAGTCCACGTCTATTGAGTTATGGACAGTCGTTTTTTATGCAAATTTTCTATGGAGTCCTAATCTTAAAAAGTAATAGGAAATTTACTACCAAGATTTCTAAGAATATAACTACATCAAAGCGTAAGAAAGTATAAAACAAGAATTTCTAAGAAATGATAACTCAAAGTGTAAGAGAAGGACAAAGTAATAGGCCAATTGCAAGGAAAAATAGGTTTTAGTCACGAATTTCTTATATCATAATTATGACCTCTAGAGGCCACATAGGTTGTTGGCCTTGGAGTGACAATATGGATGGTTGAAGGAGTAAAAGACAATATGAATATTGGACTTTTACTTATGACATTTATATAGAAATTTTTTATTTTTTATTTTTTAAAAAATAGTAAAGGTAGTAAAGTCTTGTTAAAGGTTATTTTATGCTCTAAAAACAAATTTTAAAGGCTTGTTAAAGATTATTTTAGATATATTTCATGTATTAAAATACAATTTTTTTCTTTTAATATCTCAATTTTTAAAAATGATTTTTAAAAGTTGTTATCTTTTAAAATGTATATCTCATAGAGTTTTTGCATTATAAAGGAATTACTATCATTTTTTAACAAAAAATGAGAAATATATTCAAATAATACCTTCATTTTTCATTTTCTATTATAAGAAAATGATTATATCTCACACAAACCTGTTGAGACACATATTTCAAAGTGAGAAAAAAAAAATCTTTAAGAGAAGAAAAGTCTTTCAAAAAGAAAAAATATGGTCTTTAAAGAAGTGCCAAAAGAGTTCAAGCTAATTTTGATGCTATTTGGAAAAGAAGGAAGAGTGAATTGAATCTTATAATCCGCTGACGTGATGTTGTTTGGTTACATTTTTTATTTTTATAAATAAAAATAATAATAACTCCTATATGAAATATAGAACTCTTTCAAACTTACTTTAAAAACATGATAATTTTTTAAAAGCTAAGATAAATTGAGATACTAAAAAAATTTTAATTCTTCAAATTTTAAAAATTACAAAAATAAATTTTGAAGACATAAGATAGGTCCATAATTTTTACGATGTCCATTGACACATTTAAAGATATAAACATCAATAAAAATGAAAAGAATTAGAAAAGAAGGAAAAGATGTACTAAACAAGACACATCTTTTGTTAGAAAGGCATGAAACCCAAAAATAAAATTTAAAAGAAAAAGCAGAGAAAAAATCAAATCAGTATTAACCAAGTTGCTTTGAAAATGGTGGTTGTTGAATGGAGAGAGAAAGAGGGAAAAGTAAAAGAAAATGTCATAAACAAGCTTCTAGAGTGCAAATAATAATAAGAGATAGGTCCGGGCTCTTGTGAACCTATTGATATTTGATGCCAAAGGATATAACTTGTTGGGACGTCATTTGTTTTTATTTTTGGCTCTGGTCAGCCGTACCACCGAACTGTGCCAGATGAGGGCATCACAGCCGGAATGAGCCAGGACTAGAGTGGCCTTCCCAAGATTCGAACTCAAGACTAAGGTCTTGAGTTCGAATCCTGGGATGTCACCTGATTACTACTCAAAAAGTGCTATTTCATAGCTTGTAATTAACTCTTTTAAACACTTTTGAGTAGTAGTTAGTGCCTTTTAACCCAATTAGCATGTTAAGACCCCTTGCAATCAATTCTAACCAAATTGTGTAAGTTTTGGTGTTTTTGTTAGTAATTTAATCACCAAAGCAATCCAAGATTGAGGAGAGTTATTTGGAATCCTTGGCAAAGCAATGAAGAGCTTAGAAACATGAAAAATCAAAGCTTTGAAGCATTTTTTCCATAAGCAAAATCCGGAATGCAAGGAGAGAAGCAAAGAAAAGGAAAAGCAAAGAGAAATCAACCATGGAGCATTCTTGATGACAGTCACTGTAGCTACTTTTGGAGCACTTCCTGATGTCCAATTTATGCATGCTATATGTCATTTGAAAGCTTAGGAAGTCAACAATCAAATGCTTCAAACCGTGTGCAATTTGGAGCTGAAATGAGGAAGTTACAGCCTTTGGAAGACAACTGCTCCAAGTTGAAGGAAGGCTTCAGAAAAGTGCTGCGAAATCACCATTTTGTTGCGAAGTGATTTCGCAGCCTTTTTGCACAGTGCTATGGATTTCCCCTGAAACTTCACGCCGCAATGGAAGCCAAACACCACAAGATGGAAGTCCATTTTGCAAAGGTGTTGAATCAGCTGGTTGTTATAAAGAAATTTCGCAGCCCTTCTTATGCATCTGCAAAATCTCGCAGACCTCATTTTCACCTGCGAAACGGTCCTGAAGCTTCCTGATAGTTGTGCACCGACTCTTTTAGATCTTTTCTTCTGATATTTTTGTGTCTAAATTTCCATTTGCTCCTTGTATTCAGCCACTCATGTAATTCCTTAGCTAGGAAGTATCCAAGGAAGGGTAAATTACCTTCCTATATAAACTCTCAGGGGGTGACTCTCAGATGAGGTGGTTCCAGGAGATCCATCATAGATATATATCATATATGTAAGCAACGAACAGGGCACTTGCTCTGTTTCTTCTTTATATTCTTGTCTTCTCTTTCATTTTCATTTTCTTGCTAGCCAAACATTCTCTGAGATGTTTTCTCAGAGGATGAGAGGCTAGACTCTTTGTCTCTTGGAGCTAAGGTAACCGGGTAAGTTTCCACATGCATAAATTGGAAGTTTTGTTGTTTTAGTTTTTAATGAAGAGAAAGTGTGACCCGTTGATGGTTTTTATCTTTTTAGTTAACTTAAAACGCCTTTAAATCACCTGGGCCAACACTTGGTAAGGCAAGTGATCTCCATCCATGGAGATGCATTAGTTTACCCCTTGCGAGCCTTTGGGAGGTGAGTTGAAGGTAGGATTTTCTAGAATTGCCAACACTTGGTAAACTTTTGGACTCCAAGGAGACATCCATTAGTTATCTCTTGCGAGCTTGTGAAGGGAAATTCAAGGTTAAAGATCACCTTGAATGGCAAGTGCTAGGTGAGAGGCACGAGCCATTGCAAGTTGCATCAGTGAGAGGGATTTAGTGTTTGAACCCATTAATGGGAAGCATCTGTACAACACCGGTTGGAGAAGGAACTATATGTTAATTCTCTAATGCGAGGAAAAGAAACAAGTGACCGGAACTTCCCTTTTTGTATGAGGAATCTGAGCCTAGTGATCTGAAACTCCAAGAAACACTTTTCTTTGTAATTAAAATCAGTTACTATTTTTGGTTAGCTTAAAGCCAATCTTTGTTCAAACGTATTTATGTTTTCTTTTAAAGCTAACCTTGAAATGAAAAGGCACCAATTCATCTTTGAAATAATATCAGTTGTGAAGTGAAAACTCATCCCAGTGAACGATCCTAGAGCCACTATGCTATAGTAGCTTTGTCTTTGCTACCCTAGTATATGGTGTAATAGGTTATAAATTTTGTTGATTAATTCCTCAATCAAGGAGCACCAGCTGGACACGAATCAGCTGAGACACCAATTAGGCATGAATCATCACCCCCCAAGGGCCAAATAAACAAATGGCCCCATAAGACTCTGCGCTGTCTGGCCCGATCCGGCTGTGATGCCCCCGTCTGGCACGGTTCAGTGGTACGGCTGGGCACTAGAGCAAAAAAGGTCGACGTTTATGTTGGGACGTCATTTGTTTTTACTTTTGGCTCTGGCTAGTCGTACCACCGAATTGTGCTAGACGGGGGCTGTAGGGAATTAAACCGAATTCCCAACCCGTGAGAAACAAAAATTAGAGAAAACAAACGCCAAAGAAATTACAATCACACGCACAAGACAGTATTTACGTGGTTCGACAATTTGCCTACATCCACGGAGTTGTAGGGATATCACTATTATCAAGGAAGAATACAGAGTACAACCTAGCGGCTACAATATTCTCTCTCTATATATATAACACGACAACCCCACCACACTAAAAAACCCTAATCAGAAAGGGTGGTTCCACAATGGGCTAAACGGCCCAACAGGCCTCAATAAATCTCCCATTAAAAAGCCATGCAATATTATTCGGGTCGGGTCGTCAAATTGGATCAAACAAAACTAGGCTCCACAAAGCCCAACAAATCTCCCACTTGGAGACTAGTCCAATCACCAACATCAAACCGCTATCCTCCAAGAAACAATCCCTCATCCCTACAACTCATCCTCCTGTCCTCAAGCTAGAAGACCAATTGAAGCTGCGCACAGCTTCAACTTCTCAATAGTGACACCCTTAGTCAACATGTCTGCAGGGTTCTTAGATCCACAAATCTTCTCAAGTATTACCAGTTTATCCTCAACAAGATAACAGATAAAGTGGTATTTTGTTTGTATATGTTTCGACTTTGAATGAAAAGCCGAATTTTTGGCAAGAAAAATTGCACTCTGACTGTCACTGTGTAGAATGTCCATCTCCTGCTTCTTACCCAATTCATCTAAGAAACCATGTAGCCAAATCATCTCCTTTCCAGCTTCAGTTGCTGCAACATACTCAGCTTCTGTAGTAGACAAAGTAACAATCTTTTGTAGATTTGAAACCCATGATATAGCTGTACCACCTAGAGTAAAAACAAACCCAGTAGTACTCTTTCTACTATCAATATCACCAGCAAAATCAGCATCTACATAACCCTGCAATTTCAAACTTGCACCTGTGAAGCAAAGACATGTATCTAATGAACCCTTCAGATATCTTAGAATCCACTTGACTGCCTCCCAATGCTGCTTTCCAGGCCTACTCATGAATCTGCTCACAACTCCCACTGCATGTGCAATGTCTGGCCTTGTACACACCATAGCATACATCAAGCTACCAATAGTTGAGGCATAGGGCACCTTGCTCATATGGTCCCTTTCTTCTTCTGTCTTCAGTGACTGTTCTTTGCTTAGTTTGAAATGGCTCCCCAAGGGTGTGCTCACTGGTTTAGCTTCATTCATGTTGAACCTGCTGAGAACTTTCTTCACATACTCTGATTGTGAAAGCTTCAATGTACCATTAGCCTTATCTCTAATGATTCTCATACCAAGGATTTGCTTTGCAGCTCCCAAATCCTTCATTGCAAATTGTTTGGACAATTGCTTCTTCAGATTATTAATCTTCTCAATGTCAGACCCTACAATAAGCGTATCATCCACATACAACAGTAATATGATGTAAGAATTGTCAAAAGACTTAACATAGCAACAGTGATCAGCTTCACATCTCTTGAACCCAATTCTATGCATAAAACTGTCAAACTTCTTGTACCACTGTCTAGGAGCTTGTTTAAGGCCATACAAGCTTTTTCTCAGTTTACAGACTAGATTCTCTTGTCCCTGAACAATGAACCCTTTTGGTTGAATCATGTAAAGGTCTTCCTCCAAGTCACCATGAAGGAATGCTGTCTTCACATCTAACTACTCAAGATGTAAGTTTTCTGCAGCCACCATTCCTAGTACAAGTCTGATTGTTGACATTTTCACAACTGGAGAAAATATCTCTGTGTAGTCAATGCCCTCCTTCTGCTGGAACCCTTTAACAACTAATCTGGCCTTGTAACGTTTACTACCATCATGCTCATTCTTTATTCTGTATACCCACTTGTTGTGCAAAGCCTTCTTTCCTACTGGCAATTCAGTCAATTCCCATGTCTGATTCCCTAACAAGGAATCCATCTCATCCTTCATGGCTAACTCCCACTTGCTTGAATTCTCATCTTGCAAGGCTTCATCATAACACTCTGGCTCACCGCCATCAGTCAACAGGAGATAATTTAAAACAGGTGAATAACGCTGCGGAGGTCTAATGTTCCTGGAAGATCTGCGAACTTCAACTACAGGTGTACTCAGATCTACCTGTGAATTTACATTCTCCTTATCTTCTTCACCCCCCTTTTGGACAGTACTTTCAGTCAATTCATCTAAGTTGACAAACTTAGATTTCTTTTGATCTATCTCTGTAACATCTGACACTACAGTTGACCTGTCCTTGTACATAACCTGTTCATTAAATATCACATTTCTACTTCTAATGATTTTCCTGTTTTGTTCATCCCAAAACCTATAGCCAAATTTCTCATCACCATAGCCAATGAAAAAACATATTTTTGACTTTGCATCAAGTTTGCTACGAGCATCAGAATCAATATGAACATAAGAAACACAACCAAAAACTTTTAAATGTGAAAACTTCACCTCTTTACTGCTCCAAACCTCCTCAGGAAGTCTGAACTCCATGGGAACTGATGGTCCTCTGTTTATCAGGTAAGCTGCAGTGCTAACAGCATCAGCCCAAAAAGTTTTTGGTAGTCCAGCATGCAACCTCATACTTCTAGCACGCTCATTGAGAGTTCTGTTCATGCGCTCAGCCACACCATTCTGCTGTGGTGTCCTAGGAATGGTTTTCTCCATCCTAATTCCCTGTGCAGCACAATACTCACTGAACCCTCCATCTATGTACTCTCCTCCATTATCCGACCTCAAACATTTTACTTTCAAACCTGTTTCTGTCTCAACCATAGCCTTCCACTTCTTAAAAGTTTCAAATACATCAGATTTATTTTTCAGAAAATAAACCCATACCTTTCTACTTGAGTCATCAATAAAAGTGATGTAGTACCTTGAACCTCCTAGGGATGCAACCGGAGAAGGCCCCCACAAATCAGTGTGTACTAGTTCCAATTTTTCAGCCTTCGGTGTCCTGCCAATTTTCAAGAAGCTCACATTTTTTTGCTTTCCTAAGATGCAACTTTCACACATGTCAAAATCAATGGACTTCAATTCTGGTAAATTTCCTTTTGACAGTAACATCTTCATCCCTTTCTC
Source organism: Vitis riparia (assembly GCF_004353265.1). Classification (NCBI taxonomy): domain Eukaryota; kingdom Viridiplantae; phylum Streptophyta; class Magnoliopsida; order Vitales; family Vitaceae; genus Vitis; species Vitis riparia. The sequence continues at coordinate 251,688 of NW_023269688.1, read as the reverse complement.
ACTCATGTGACCAAGTCTGCGATGCCATAGGCTTGTATCAGTGCTTGCATCAGCAACTGCAATTGTGTCTCTTGGACATGATGTCATATACAGAGTACCAGTCTTCTTTCCGCGAGCCAATACCCTAACTCCCTTTGTAACCTTCCAAGTACCACCAACAAATAGTATTGCATGTCCTTCATCATCAAGTTGTCCAACAGAAATCAGATTCCTCCTCAGGTCAGGAATATGTCGAACCTTCTCCAGTAACCAAACAAACCCATTGGGCAAAGATATCCGGACGTCTCCCAGACCCACAACATCCAAGGCTGAACCATCAGCCAAATACACCTTACCAAAATCACCTGCAACATAATTCTGTATGATTTCTCGGTGTAGAGTGGTATGAAACGAAGCTCCTGAATCCAAAACCCAATCATCAAGTGGACTGTCTACTGCAAGAAGTAATGCATCTTGTACCTCTTCTGTTACAGTATTAGCAGAATCATCTTCATTCTTCTTCTTAGGGCTTTTGCATTGCCTTTTAAAGTGACCTGTTTTCCCACAATTCCAGCATTGTACTTGTTGGCCTAATCTAAATTTGCTTCTGTTCCGATTAGAATTTCTGGAATTTGATCTACTCTGATTTGAATTTCTGTTATTACCTCTACCTCTTGTCTCAAGGTTTAGGGCAGAACCAGATCCTGAGGTTTCACCTGCATCTCTTCGGCGAATCTCCTCAGCCAGAATTAAATCTCGTATATCATTGTACTTGAGCTTTTCCTTTCCCGTAGAATTGCTTACTGCCATCTTCATTGCCTCCCAACTGTTTGGCAAAGAAGCCAAGACGATCAGAGCACGAATCTCATCATCAAAATCAATTTCTACAGACGACAATTGATTTGTGATTGTATTAAATTCATTCAGATGTTGTGCTACTGATGCATTCTCTGCCATCTTCAAATTAAACAATTTCTTCATCAGATGCACCTTATTGTTTGCGGACAGCTTTTCATACATACCGGACAAAGCCTTCATCAAATCTGCTGTGGTCTTCTCCTTTACAACATTATGTGCAACAGACCTAGACAGAGTTAACCTAATAACTCCTAGAACCTGTCTGTCAAGAAGCGCCCATTCCTCAGCCTTCATACTCTCAGGTTTTGTCCCCAAAAGAGGTAGATACAATTTCCTCCCATAGAGATAATCTTCAATCTGCATCCTCCAATACGCAAAGTTTGTGCCATCAAACTTTTCTATTCCAGACGCCTTTCCTGCTTCCTCTGCCATTGCTCCCACTCAAACCTAACCCTAGGCTCTGATACCAGTTGTAGGGAATTAAACTGAATTCCCAACCCGTGAGAAACAAAAATTAGAGAAAACAAACGCCAAAGAAAAAATAATCACACGCACAAGACAGTATTTACGTGGTTCGGCAATTTGCCTACATCCACGGAGTTGTAGGGATATCACTATTATCAAGGAAGAATACAGAGTACAACCTAGCGGCTACAATATTCTCTCTCTATATATATAACACGACAACCCCACCACACTAAAAAACCCTAATCAGAAAGGGTGGTTCCACAATGGGCTAAACGGCCCAACAGGCCTCAATAAATCTCCCATTAAAAAGCCATGCAATATTATTCGGGTCGGGTCGTCAAATTGGATCAAACAAAACTAGGCTCCACAAAGCCCAACAGGGGCATCATAGCCGGAATGGGCCAGGACCAGAGTGGCCTCCCCGGGATTCGAACTCAAGACTAAGGTCTTTTTGGTTGCCCTCCTGGTACCATCTAAGCGTAGATGGTACCAGGAGGGCAACCAAAAAGACCTTAGTCTTGAGTTCGAATCCCGGGGAGGCCACTCTGGTCCTGCCCATTCCGGCTGTGATGCTCCCGTCTGGCACAGTTCGGTGGTACGGCTGGCCAAAGCCAAAAATAAAAACAAATGACGTCCCAACATAACCAACTACCACAAATAATTGAGAAAAAAGAAAGGGAAATCCTCACCACTGTGTCCAGATTTCTTTAGGGAGACCAAGAAAAGTCACTCAACATCTAAAGACTCATTTGTTGTTACAATCTTAAAGAAATGATTTCTCCCCTATAAATTTTTTAAAAAAAAATTTAGAAATCGTCTCTTGAAAATGCCATTTTTTTGTTACAATTTTTTTAAAAATGAAATAAATCGTTTTTTGAAAAGACATTTTAAAAGGAAATAGCGATTTTTATTTTTTCTTTTCCTATTTGACAAAAACTATGATAGATTTAGAATTATTTTTTTCACTATGATAGTTTATGAATTATTTTTTAAAACTATCTTAAAAATCCTATTTGAAAATATAAAAAAAAAAATGTTATATTTGACATTTACACATTATACAAAAACAATATTTCCAAATGATTTAATACAGAGAATAAATTATGAAAATGAAAAAATTATAAAAATAGATATATGTGAAAGGTAAGGAGTGTTTTTGTTCATATATTTTCATGTACTTAAACATGAACTATGCATCTTTTCACAAATATTGGCCAAATAATGAACCTCAAATACAATTATCCTACAGAGAAAAGTGAAGAAGAAGAAGATGAATGGTAGTTGTATGAAAATAAAAAAAATAAAATCATTGACTCTTGACTCTACCATACCAACCCCACCATCGACCAATGAATAAAAATAAAATAATTAAAATTAAAGAATAGCCCAAGAATCAATGACTTTCTAACAAGTCCATATCACCACAAAAATTTTAATTTTATTGCCTTAAAAGTTAATTGAAATGCCAAAAAAAAAAAGACAAAAATAAAATGTTAAGATGTAAAAAAAAGAGTCAGAAAAAGCTTCACAATTGCAGTTAATAATTGAGGTATTGGATATTGAATGCCCAAAAAAGAAAAAATAAAATATTGGAACCAGAGTTTCTTAGCAGGAAATGGAATGCGTGTGTTTTAGGATATTGGCGTTATTTGCTTGTGCCCTGTTTTTGCTGAGAAAGAGTGGAAAGAGGATGGAGAATTAAATAATTTTCAATCTAAGCAATGAGAAATTAGATTTGGGTATTTGGGGCATTGGAGTTATTTGCTCTTACTCAGTTTGGTTTCCAGGAAACTGCAGGCAAAGCATGGAAAATAAAGTATTTTTAAATTAATTACCAGGAAATGGAATGTACGTATTTGTCTCTTTGGAATATAAACATCAGTATTCACACTTCAAGAATGTATATATGGTTGTTGTTTTGGAATTTTGAAATGACTTAGCATCAGACAATTTCTAACTTGGGATTTGGATTGGGAACCATAAGTTATCATTAGAGAGTATATGAGAACGAATTTTAGAGTAAGACAGGGTGATGCATGTTGAGGGATGAAAGAGGGATGTGTCTCACCCTAGAGTTCTTTGGAATAATTATAGGATTTTGTAAATAACTTTGGAATTATTCGCAATGTTCTGGATTTGTGAATAATTTATAGAATACATTGGGTGTTTTTTTTGTTTTTTTTTTGGTCCATTAAAAACTTCAAGAACTTTGAGAGTGAATAATGTATGACTGTACTCTTCTCTATCTCTCTGGTCATAGCACACGTATGATTTGGTGCTTTTTTGCAGGCCTTCAACAGCAGAAAAGCATCTGGAGGCTTGCAGTACTAATCTCTTGCATTATATTCTCTGTTTTGCAATCATTTGGTACTTTTTGTCCCAGCCAAGGATAGCTCTGTGCAAGCAGTCTCGACTGTGGAACAAGTAAAACAAATGGTACCTGCTGAAGCTGAGAGGGCAGATGATAAATTGGTGCGGCAGGTGGTCAACCAAAAGAATCAGACAGCAAAAACTAAAAAGCCCATGAAGCCTGCTACTGAAGCGGTCTCAGCACCTGTTTCTAGGAGGGGTGAGATTGAAGCGACTGAAGAAAAGGAGCATGAGCAAACAAAGAAGGAAGAGGAGTTGGCCAGGAAGGTAGAGGAATTGAGAAGTGAAGAAGAAGCAGCCATGTTGAAGGAGCAAAGTCTGTTGGAGGAGAAAGCCAACGTTAAGGAGGCACTGGAAAGGAAACAAGGAACTGCAAAAAAGGCCAATTTCTCTGTGAGTGCTGCCACCTTTTCACGATACAGCCATAATAGTGGATGTTAAAAGCAGTCTAACTCTACATGGCGTTTATTTTCCCCAGCCATGGATTGGAATCTGCCAGTCTAACTCTCATAAGAAAGAAAATTTTCCATCCATATGGATTATTGGAGAAGATTTTGACATGGAGTTCACTAGAGAGTTTCTAACACCCACTCAAAAAGGACATTTTAGAGAACTTATTGAAAAGTTACATCAGAGTACATAAATTTTTAGATATTTTTAAAAATATCTGAAAAATTAAATTAACTAAAAGTATTTGAAAAATATTTGATTGAATTAATAAATAACTAGTATTTGCATATGAAAAAATAGTAAACATAGTCAATAATTTTTTTTTTAATAATTAGTACATAATAATCATAAATTAATTTATGGCAAGACCTCATATTTGTTGCGGTGACTGTGTTGTCTTACCATTCTTCTTTCATGATGGGCTTAAATTTTAATTTAAATGTAGTATAAATATATAATTAGATTGATATTTCGTCCACTAGAATTGATTGGGTCTAAATTTGAACTCTGGTTCGAGTCATACTCCCATCCAATCCAAACTTGTGGTTGGGCTTGAATTTCTTGGCCCAACCAGCGAAATCATTGACCAACGGCCCTTAGTTTGGGCTGGGCTTGATGGTCCTCAGGTTATGCAGGCTTAATACTGATTGGGTTTGGGCTTCCATGCAGTTATACTTGGATTATATGTTTAAAATTAGGTTTAATTTATTAACACTAAATTAGGTTTCATTTATAATTAAATATAATTAGTTTGAGACTAACTCCAATCTTTAGTTAAACCAACTAAGTTTTATGCAAAGGTTTATATTCCTAATACCATTGAAAAACTAAATTTATGTGGAAGTTTCACTAGGTGATACCAACATTAAATTATTAAGATAAAATTGAAAAAATAAAAAATCATGCTCATATGTCCCATTGTTTGTCATAAGAAAATTTCTTTCCAGATTTTTTTTTTCTTTTCAATTCTAGATATTTTAATATATCTTTACTTTTTTAAAAACAATCCATAGGATTGTTTCCAAACATATATCATATAAATACATCTTTTTTGGATTTTTAAGAATGTTGTCAAACAAACTCATAATACCATTCTTTCTTAACAATTACCAATCCGTATGATGAATTTATTACTTTCAATAACTGACATCATCTAATCAAAATTATAATTATAATTATAATTATAATTAAGTATTATATTAAAAGAGTGTTTGATAAATCAATTTAATAACTTAAATTGATTTAATAAATTAATTTAAATTATTAAAATAATTTGATGTTACAATTTAAAGTTAAAATTGATTTAATTAATTTTTATTTAAATTTAAAACTATGTTTACAAAAAAGCTTAAAATTCATATCAATTAAGAAATTAAGTCATTAAATTACTTTAAGTCATTAAATTGATCTACCAATTAAACACCCTTTAAGATATGATATAAAGTTCACCTCCTACATATCATGAAAATTAAAAATTAATTACCACATCAAAAATCTTTAGTTCCTAATCGATATAATATTTAATCCTTGGTTGTGAATTTCTTTATATATGTAGATATATTTTTATATTGCAAGTGGGCTGCCGACTTTTCATTTTATACTAGTTTTGAAAATAAGATTGTAGTTTTTATTTTGTCCAAATCTAATTTGGAGGGAGAATCTTTTATATTCAAATAGGAAAAATTTAAGTTTAATAGTCCCACCTTATAAAGGCAAATATCTTGGACCCTACATGGGTGCCTCTTACACGCACAAGGACAAAGACTTTTTGAAAGCCTCCCCCATTCATATGGATGCCATCATTCATCGAAGTTGAAACACGAAACCCAAACAAAATATTTGAACAAAAGCAACTTCAATATTTTTTTCATAACTATAGCTGAGAATCTCAATATTATTAAATAGTGACAAAATTAATTTCAATATTTTTTTTTCTTATTTTTTCCTCCTTGTGGTTATATTTTCATCTAGAAAGTATTAAATATTTAAAAAATAAAAAAATCATAAAAAATAAATTTTCATATTTAATTATACTATGAAAAATATAAAGTAAAATAAAATATAATTAAAATTAGTTAAAAATTTATATTTTTATAAAATTATTTAAATTTTTTATAAAAATTTAAAATAAGTGACATGAGTTTGAAATACTATATATGTTGACTTTAATTATATTTAGTTAAAGTTTTCTATCATGCCTAAGTTTAATTAGTTCTACTTATTTGCTGTTCTTTAAAACCAATTTTTAAAAATAAAATAAAATAAAATAGATAATTATTTTTTCTAATTTTTTCAATTCTTTCAACAAAAAAATGAATTTTAAATTAAGTGAAACTTTATATTGAATTTATCAATAAATTTAATATTTTTTAAAATAATTTAAAACTAAAAAAATATACATAATAACTAGAAAAGGCAATAGAAAAAATTAATGTTTTAATTTTTTTTTTTAAGAAATCTTCTAATTTTTAAAAATAATTTAACATTAAAAACATATGAGAATGAATGAAAAAAAAAAAATCCTATTCTCAGTCGTCATTTTCCACATACCAAACATGGAGTTAAAAGATGTTATGCTCATTTCGAAAAACATCAAGTGATAACATCATCTAAAAAATAAATAGAAAATAAGAAAAAATAAAACATGATTGCTAAAAGACAATAAAGATTTTAACTTTAATGCCTTAAAAGTCTTCCCAAATGAAACTTCCTGGAAATTTCGCATTTCTCTTTGACCATCAAATTTGGTTGGGAAGTAAAGTGAAAGACCCAAAAGATGATCATCGAATGCAATCACCTACCTGCAAGAAAACAAAAGAAAATAAGACGGTGATTAGAAAAGTCTTCCCTTGCGCAATCAACTCCTTTAAAACAACTGATGACATGGCAAGTAACGATGATGAAAAGCAAATGAAGATTGAAAGAGAAAATCACATTAACAAATGACAGCTACCATTCAGTTTCATTGATGATGATTGAGGAATACAGAGGAATATACTGAAAAGCTTTGTTGAGTATTATGGGGAGATGGGTGGAAGTTCCTCCACAAAAATCTTGGGAAAGTTCATAGAAATTCAAAAGCATCCAAAGACTCTCATTCTCTCCGACTTTATCCCCTCTATAATCCATTGTCGTTGAATGTAAAAAGGAATGGGAGAGAAGAATCACATATATTTCCTATTTTCTTTACTTGACTTGAAATGACAAACATGATTAAAGTTGTTTAGGAAGATCGCTGGAAGCCACTTACCTCCTCAAGTTTTTACAACGAAACAGCTTATATATTAAGGTAATTGCTTATATATTTCTTTTCAAGCCTCACGCTCAAGTTTCATTATATATTTCTTATAAAATTAATTTTTCATTCAACTATTTTGACATTATATTCAATTCACCAAATAAGATTGTTTTTCACCCAACAATAATTCATTGTCGGCTAGCATTTGTCCTCTTTTCTTGTTTGTATAACTTTTTAAAATGTAAAAGATAATCATAAAATAAGAAATAATCAATAAATTAAAAAAATAAATAAATGATCGTTGAATGGCCCACCACAAAATTAAATGTTTTTTTTACCATGTGTCATATGACTAATTGGATTATTTTTTTCTCTTTTTAGTAAAACAAACTTTTAAAATCAATAAAAAATAAAATAAGACATAGAGGAAAATAGCTAAAGAAGAAAAAAATTCAAAATAATGCACTAAAAATACAAAGAGAAGATGGTTGATTGTTGAATATAAAAAAAATTAACAAAAAAAAAAGGAAAAAGGCTTCAATACTCTTTGAATCCACTGTTAGTGAATGCCAAAAGTCTGCATACCCACGAGGACACTTTATTTTTGCCTTTTTCCAAAGTCTGCAGTAGCAATTTTAATGGGATGCAGTTGTCAAGGAAATCAGAAAAAACACGGAGAGTGCAATTAATAATTGAGGCAGGACTTTGACTCTCGTGAACCCCCCACTCTCACTCAATGCTGAAGGGTTACAGGCTTACAGCCAATCAAAGATAATTGAGACAAAAGAACCAGACATCCTCATCACCATCGTCTCAGACTCTCATCATTCAAAGACCCCTTTCTTTTTTCTTCTTCCAAATTCTGTTCTTGTAATTTTGTTACAATTTAACCATGGCTTCCACTAGCAATCCCAAGAGACTCCATAATTTCTGTTCTTGTAATCTACTATTTACTATATATATTGAGGAAAAATACAAAATAATACTATAAAAATGCAAAGAAAAGATAGTTGGTTGTCAAATAAGGGAAAATAAAAGGAAAAAAAGTAAAATGTGGAAAAGAAAAAAAGAGTAAAAAAATGCTTCAATAGTGAAATTAATAATTGAGGTAGACCTTGATTCTTTGTCTTGTGGGCTCCCCTGTATTGAATGGAAAATGGATGTAGCCAATCAAAATAATTGAGAGTAAAGAGGGGGCATCTCACCACTCTCGTCCAAATTGAGAGAAAAGCAAAGTCACGGGGCATCCAAAGACTTTATTTTATTTTATTTTATTTTTTCCAAATTTTGTACTTTGAGAATAGTTGTAAAAGAAATGTAATTGAGAATAGTGATAGTACTTTGAGAAGCCTTTCTTCCTTGAAAATTTTATAAAGATGTTGTTCAACCATTTGAATTTGACAAATTTTTGTTAAAAAAGAAAATAAAAGAAAAGAAATGATGCTTTAGCTATCTATTATCATATCAACTCCTAGGAAATAAAAGAAAAGAAAAAAAAAGTTCTAAGAATACAAAAAGAAAAAGAAAGATATTGGATATTGAATGCCCAAAAGAGAAAAAAATAAAATGGTAAGATGTAAAGAAAAGAGTCAGAAAAACTTCAGAATTGCAATTAATAATTGAGGTACGACTTGGACTTTTGTGAACCCTCACTGTTAATGCTAAAGGGTTACAGCTAAGGAAAGGATAAATGGGAGAGAAGAACAGGACATCCTCACCACCATCGTCTTAGCATCAAAGACCCTCTTTTTTCTTCTTCCAAATTCTGTTCTTGTAATTTTGTTACAATCCAACCATGGCTTCCACTAGCAATTCTAAGAGACCCTTTTGTTCTTCTTCTTCTTCTAATTTTAAATGGAGGTACGATGTGTTCTTGAGTTTCAGAGGGGAGGATACCCGCAAGAACTTTATTAGTCATCTCTACTTGGCTTTGGATAATGCCAACATCAAAACCTTTAAAGATGATGAAGAACTTCGAAAGGGAGAAGAGATTGCACCCGAGCTCCTAAAAGCTATTGAAGAATCAAGGATCGCCATTATCGTCTTCTCGAAAACCTATGCTCATTCCAAGTGGTGCTTGGATGAACTCGTCAAGATCATGGAGTGCAAGGAAGAAAAGGGACAAATAGTTTTACCTATTTTCTATCATGTACAGCCGTGTGAAGTCAGGAACCAGTATGGGACTTATGGAGAAGAATTTAAGAAACACGAGAGCAAAGCGGACAAGGAGAAGAAGAAGAAAATAGAGAAGTGGAGGACTGCCTTAAGGAAAGCCGGTGATTTGAGTGGATTTAATCTGAAGGATAGGTAATCCCTACTTCGCTTTTTCCATTTCCAATTTTCTGTCAGTTTATTTTCATTCTTGTTAATAAATAAAATATTTATGATTACATATATCAATCAAAATCCATTTTTAAGAAGTAGACATTAATATGTTTGATTTCTTGGAAAGTAATAAGAAGAGTTAAAAAAAAAAAAAAATTTAAAAATTTAAAAAATTTGATTTTCTTATATTTAATGTATTATTAAAAAATATGAAAGAAAATAAAAATATAATTAAAATACATTGTAAAAATATATATAATTAGTTTATAATTAAAATAATCTTAGAAAATCTATAGTAGTTGTTCTGGGCTCATTCAGGCCCAACAGGTAATCCCTATTTCACTTTTTCCATTACCAATTTTCTGTCGGTTTATTTTCATTCTTGTTAATAAGTAAAATATTTATGATTACATTTATCAATCAAAATCCATTTTTAAGTAGTAGACATTAATATGTTCGATTTCTTGGAAAGTAATAAGAAAGAGTAAAAAAAAAAAATTGACTTTCTCACATTTAATTTATTATTAAACTTATAAAAGGAAATCAAATATAATTAAAATATATCGAAAAAAAATATATTTGCCTACAATTGGGATAATATTAGAAAATCTATAGTAGGTGTTGTGGGCTCATTCAGGCCAGGTAATACTGGTAAAAAAATAAAATAAAATAATTATGCCAAATGCCAAGTTTGGAATTGTTAAAAATCTTTAAGATTCCAAAATATTCTTCCTTTCTAATCCATCCATCTCAGCCATAATTTCTATCAATTAAATTGTTCAAATTGGTTATTTATATGCTTTGTAAATTTGGAGATAATTTGAGATGATTATTTAAAATATTGTAATACTACCCTAAATTTTTTGGGACCCTCTTATGGGACAAAAAACTTAGTTATTGCACCCTTAACCTTTTTCAATTTTAGGGGAATTTTCTATTACTAAAATAATTTTCTCATGTTCTCTGTGCACTGCATGAGTTTACATTTCTTCTTTACTTAATATTGTTTGTTCCTCTATATTTGCAAGTTGATTATTAAATTTATTTACCTTTTAATCTAATGTTTGTATCTCGTTTTATTCTAATTATCCCATGACATCTGGATAATCTCTTCTTAAGACCTTGACATGACATAATGAAATTTTATTTAAACATGCAATTTAACACATTTTTAATTTACATTCTATTTGACCTTAATTTAATTGCACCGAACTAAAGATCATTCTATAATTTCCATTTACTTCATCTTTGTTTTCTTTGACAATTGATTGTAGCTCACTGCATGTGTTATTGTACTTTATAATGGACAGATCTGAGGCAAAGTTTATTGAAGAAATCATTGGTGAGATTCGAAGATTAATTCCTAAGTGGGTACATGTTGGTGAGAACATTGTTGGAATGGATGAAAAGTTGAAAGAAGTGAAGTTATTGATAGATGCCCGATCAAATAAAGTGAGTATGGTTGGGATTTATGGGACTGGTGGGATTGGTAAAACTACCATTGCCAAGGTTGTTTACAATGATATGTTAGATCAATTTAAACGTCACAGCTTTCTTGAAAATGTGAGAGAGAAATCTAAAGATGATCGTGGTTTGCTTGAATTACAAAAAAAACTTCTTTGTGATATCCTAATGAAGAAAGATCTGAAGTTGAGTAATATTGGTGAAGGAATACAAACGATAAAGAGTAAGTGTTGCTCTGAAAAGGTTCTTATTGTTCTTGATGATGTAGATCGTGAAGGACAATTAAAATTCTTAGCTCCTAACTCTGATTGTTTTCATCAAGGAAGCATAATCATTGTGACCACGAGAAATAAGCGTTGCCTAGATGTATATGACTCGTATTCATCATATGAGGCTAAGGGATTAGCACATGAGCAAGCTAAGGAACTCTTTTGTTTGAATGCCTTTCCAAAACACCATCCAAAAGACAATTATGTGGACCTCTCTAATCGTATACTGGATTATGCTAAAGGCCTTCCATTGGCTCTTGTAGTTTTGGGTTCTTCTCTCCTTGAAAGGGATGTGGATGAATGGGAAAGCACATTGGATGAACTCAAAACAATCCCTCCCGAGGATATTCTAAAGGTACTCCAGATAAGTTATGATGGACTAAGTGATGAACGCAAGAAGTTGTTTCTTTATATTGCATGCTTCTTCAAAGATGAGGATGAAAAAATGGCAACAAGAATACTAGAAAGTTGCAAATTACATCCCGCTATTGGACTAAGAGTTCTTCATGAGAGGTGTCTTATTTCTATAGAGGACAACACTATAAGGATGCATGACTTGTTACAAGAAATGGGTTGGGCAATTGTTTGCAATGATCCAGAACGTCCAAGAAAATGGAGCAGATTGTGCGAATTACAGGATATTGAAAATGTATTACCACAAAATGAGGTAAGAGAAAAATACATGAACATACTTAAGATCTAAAGACATATAAAATTATCTATATAATTTTAGTGAATCCCTATGCATCTTATACTGCTTGTTCTCAATCCTTGTTTTCAGTGGACAAAAAACATTGAGGGGATTTTCACAAGGCAATCTCGCCATACAGGAAAACATATACAACTTACTACTGAAGTTTTCAGAAATATGAATCAACTTAGATTGCTCAAAGTCGAAGTCAAATTCAATCAGATCGTGCAGCTTTCCCAAGACTTTGAATTGCCTTGTCATGATTTAGTATATTTTCATTGGGATCGCTACCCTTTGGAATCTTTGCCATCAAATTTTGATGCAGACAATCTTGTTGAACTCAACCTCCGGTTCAGCAAAATAAAACATTTTTGGGAAGGAAATATGGTACTGCTATTATTTAGTTATATTTTTTGCTCTAGACTGATTTTAAAGTCTTTTGAAGTTTACTTATGGAAACAAATTTTCTTCTGGTACAGCCTGCTAAAAAGTTAAAAGTCATTGATCTTAGTGATTCCGACGATCTGGTTGACATTTCAAGCATCTCAAGTATGCCAAATTTGGAGATTCTAATTCTAGAAGGTTGTACAAGGTTACTTAAGTGTTTCACTCATGCTTAATGTTATTATTAGTCATTAACTAACTGTTTTCTTGAATATAATAGGGTGCTTAAGACTCACGAGTCTTCCAAGGAACCTTCATATGCTGGAATGCCTTCAAACACTCTCTTGTTGTGGCTGTTCAAACTTAGAGAGTTTTCCGGAGATCGAGGAAGAAATGAGAAGTCTAAGAAAGCTTAATTTAAGTGCAACAGGTATAACGAAATTACCATCATCAATTAGGCATCTAAATGGGCTTGAAGACTTGTACTTAAGTTATTGCAAAAACCTTTCGACTCTTCCGGACAGTATTAGTAGTTTGAGCTCTCTTCAAGCTCTCAATCTATCTCTGTGTTCAAAACTGAAGAGTCTTCCAAGGAACCTTCATAAGCTGAAATGCCTTCAAACACTCTCTTGTGATTACTGTTCAAACTTAGAGAGTTTTCCGGAGATCGAGGAAGAAATGAGAAGTCTAAGAAAGCTTAATTTAAGTTATACAGGTATAACGGAATTACCATCATCAATTAGGCATCTAAATGGGCTTGAACACTTGGACTTAAGTAGTTGCAATAACCTTTTGAGTCTTCCGGACAGTATTAGTAGTTTGAGCTCTCTTCGAACTCTTTCGCTGAAATTTTGTTCAAAACTGAAGGACTTTGCATATATCAATATTGGAAGTCTAAAAGCTCTTAAATTTTTTGATTTGTCATGGTGTGAGAACCTTGAGAGTCTTCCGAACAGTATTGGTAGTTTGAGCTCTCTTCAAACTCTTTTATTGAGAAGGTGTTCAAAACTGAAGAGCTTTCCAGATATCAATATTGGAAGTCTAAAAGCTCTTGAATCACTAGATTTCTTCGGGTGCAGAAACCTTGAGAGTCTTCCGGAGAGCATTTACAATTTGAGCTCTCTCAAAACTTTGCAGATTAACGGTTGTCCAAAACTCAAGGAAATGTTAGAGATAAAACTAGCGGTTTGTTCAAGAACCTGGCAATTTGCACCTCTAACCTGTCACATTTCAAATTCAGCAATAATCTGGGATTATGGCAGGCATAACTACTTTTCCTTATTAGAAGCATTAGACCCACGGTGCCCCCTGTCATCCTCACTGGAAGAATTATCTGTAAGAAAGTTTTTTGGCATGGAAGAACACATCCTCAGTGGCAGTTTCCACCTATCCTCATTGCAAATATTATCTCTAGGGAGCTTCCCTAGAGTAGTAGAAGGATTCCTCGATGACATTTTCCATCTATCTTCATTGGTAGAATTATATCTTACTAAATGCAAGCCAAAGGAAGAAGGAATCCCCAGTGATATTTGGAACCTATCTCCACTGCAAAAATTATCTCCACGTGACTGCAATCTAATGGAAGGAAAGATCCTCAAGCATATTTGCCATCTAACATCCTTGGAAGTATTACATCTGGGTTGGAACCATTTTAGTAGCATACCTGCTGGCCGCAGTCGACTTTCCAATCTAAAAGCCCTTGACTTGAGTGACTGCAAGAACCTTCTACAACTTCCAGAGCTTCCATCAAGTCTACGAGTTTTAGATGCGCACTGTTCGGATGGTATTTCATCAAGCCCCTCGCTTCTACCTATTCATTCTATGGTCAATTGCTTCAAATCAGAAATTGAGGTATGATTCTCATGCCACGTTCCTCTTTCTTTTGTACCCATTGAATTTACATGGTGCTTTTGTGCAGGACCGCAAGGTTATTAATCATTATTCTTACTTCTCGGGCAATGGAATTGGTATTTTTATTCCTAGAAGTAGTGGAATTCTAGAGTGGATAACGTATCGGAATATGGGAAGGGATGAAGTAACAATAGAGCTCCCTCCGAATTGGTATGAAAATGATGACTTGTGGGGATTTGCTTTATGCTGTGTTTATGTTGCACCTGCCTATGAATCTCAGTATGAATCAGGTCTTATATCTGAGGATGACAGTGAACTTGAAGATGAAGAACCAGTGTTCTGTTGTGAATTGACAATCGAAGGAAATAATCAACTAGAAAACGTGGGTTTTTTCTCTTTTTTTTCTCCCTGTGTTCCAAGTGATGTATCAGATATGCAGTGGGTGATATGTTATCCCAAGTTAGCTATTAAGAAAAGTTATCACACCAATCAATGGACACACTTCAAGGCTTCATTTGGTGGTGCCCAAGTGGAAGAGTGCGGAATCCGTCTTGTATACAGAAAAGATTATGAACAGAAGCATCCAACAATGGCACAAGGCAGTACTTCTCATGGGAATTTTGGTGAGCATGGATCAGTAAGAGAAGATACTGATAGTAAAGCTCACAATAAAAGGAATCCCACAGAACAGAGCCCAAGAGAGGAGTCACACCATAAAAGATCCAGAGAAACCCAAGACTGATCCCAAGTATTAGGCTCAACCACACTTGCATCACTAATGCTCTCTTTACTGGTAATTCATCTTCCTTTCTCTTTCTAATTCAAAGGTCATAATTTTTTTTTGTCGTGTTTCTCCTTTTTATTTGTTTTTTTTCCCCAAGACAAACAAAACTTTGAGGCTATCACCCATGGGCGCAAACTTCAATGGTACACCTCCCAAGTTTGTTTTTCTCTCTCTCCAACCGTCTCTCCCTAGATTTTTCTGCATTTTCTTCAAACTCATATTTCCATATGAAATTCAATTACATTCGAGCATTTCAATCTCTGTAGCTACTGTCTGAATCATTTATAGGGTTTCTTTTTTCTGGAAGTTTGTAATGTTATTGATTTAAGACTTCATGTTTGGGGATGTTTTGGGTGGCTTGTTCACTGGTATTACTTGTGATAATTGCAGCTCTGGTGCTTTCAATGACTGACAATAGTTGAAACTATGTTGAATGCTTGTACTAAGGGAATGGACTTCAGCTGCTCTAGGGTTAGTGCTATAACATCAGTATTCACTCTTCAAGAATGTATATAGTTGTTGTTTTGGAATTTTGAAATTACTTAGCATCAGACAATTTCTAACTCGGGATTTGGATTGGGAACATAAGTTATCATTAGAGAGTGTATGAGAAGGAATTTTAGAGTAAGATGGGTGATGCATGTTGAGGGATGAAAGAGGGATGTATCTCACCCTAGAGTTCTTTGGAATAATTATAGGATTTTGTAAGTAACTTTGGACTTATTTGCAATGTTCTGGATTTGTGAATAATTTATAGAATACATTGGGTTTTCTTTTTTTTTTTTTTTTTGGTCCGTTAAAAACTTCAACTTTGAGAGTGAATAACGTATGACTGTACTCTTCTCTATCTCTCTGGTCATAGCACACGTATGATTTGGTACTTTTTTGCAGGCCTTCAACAGCAGCAAAGCATCTGGTGGCTTGCAGTACTAATCTTACATTATATTCTCTGTTTTGCAATCATTTGGTACTTTTTGTCCCAACCAAGGATAGCTCTGTGCAAGCAGTCTCGACTGTGGAACAAGTAAAACAAATGGTACCTGCTGAAGCTGAGAGGGCAGATGATAAATTGGTGCGGAAGGTGGTCAACTAAAAGAATCAGACAGCAAAAACTAAAAATCCCATGAAGCCTGCTACTAAATTGGTGAGATAGAAGTGACTGAAGAAAAGGAGCATGAGCAAACAAAGAAGGAAGAGGAGTTGGCCAGGAAGGTAGAGGAATTGAGAAGTGAAGAAGAAGCAGCCAAGTTGAAGGACCAAAGTCTGTTGGAGGAGAAAGCCAACGTTAAGGAGGCACTGGAAAGGAAACAAGGAACTGCAAAAAAGGCCAATTTCTCTGTGAGTGCCGCCACCTTTTCATGATACAGCCATAATAATGGATGTTAAAAGCAGTCTAACTCTACATGGCGTTTATTTTCCCCAGCCATAGATTGGAATCTGCCAGTCTAACTCTCATAAGAAAGAAAATTTTCCATCCTCCTATAGATTAGTGGAGAAGATTTTAACATGGAGTTCACTAGAGAGTTTCTAACACCACTTAGAAGGACATTTTAGAAAACTTATTAAAAAATAACATGAGAGTACATAAATTTTTAGATATTTTTAAAAATAATTGAAAAATTAAATTAACTAAAAGTATTTGAAAGAATTAATAAATAACAAGCATTTGCATATGAAAAAAACAATAAACATAGTGAAGAATTTTTTTTTAATGGTTAGTACATAAAAATTTTATTTTCCTTTTAATCACAAATTAATTTTTTGGCAAAACCTCATATTTGTTGTAGTGATTGTGTTGTCTTACATTTTGCTTTCATGATGGACTGAAATTTTAATTTAAATGTAGCATAACTATATAATTAGTTTGAAATTTCGTTCACTAAGATTGATTGGGTCTAAATTTGAACCCTGGTTCTGGTCATACTCCCATAACCCTTAATTTGGGCTGGGCTTGATGATCCTCAGGCTATGCAGGCTTAATACTGATTGGGTTTGGGATTCCATGCAGTTGTAATTAGATTCTATGTTTCCTAATATTAACACTAAATTAGGTTTAATTTATAATTAAATATAATTAGTTTCAGACTAACTCCAAGCTTTAGTTAAACCCACTAAGTTTCACAATAAATACCATTGAAAAACTAAATTCCTGTGGAAATTTGACTAGGGAAAACAGTAATATTGATGAGTTCTAGAAATAAAGCATCTAATGCAACACAACGCCTTTGTTATCGAATTCTCTAAGGTTATGTTTGGTTCTCGGAAAATACTAAGGAAAGAAAAAAAAAAATGCAAAAGAAAATGATTTTTTCATGTTTGGTTGTCCTATGAAAAATATCAAAGAAAATCAAACATAATTAAAATTAATTAAAAACTTATATATTTTTAAATTATTTAATCTTTATGTTGATGAGTTAAAATAAATAAAATGAGTTTAAAGTAACAAAAAAAATAATTTATCGACTTTTAATCTGTTTTTTATTTTCCTTCACTTTTTTTTTTCCTTCTACTTTTCCTTTGTATTTTCTTTCTCTTGCATTCTCCCTCAAATTTATCGGGAACCAAACATAGGCTAAATGAAATAATTGACAGGTCACTTTTTGCCCTAACCAAGGATAGCACTGTGCCAATTGCCAACAGTTTCGACTCTGGAACAGAAAAACAGTTGAGACTGCAAAACTAAAAACCCACAAAACCTGCTACCAGAGCTGTCTCAACACCTGTTTTTGGGAGGGGTGAAATTGGAGTGACTTGAGAAATAGAGCATAAGCAAACAAAGATGGAAGAGGAGCTGACAAATATACATGGTTATTTGAGGTTACAAAGCTTCTTAAAAGTATCAAGGCAAGAAAAAAAAATCATATTTGATTGTCCTATAAAAAATATCAAATAAAATCAAATATAATTAAAATTAATTAGAAATTTATGCTTTTTCAAATTATTTAATCTTTATGTCGATGAATTAAAATAAGTGAAATGGGCTTAATATAGCAAATAACAATAATTTATTGACTTTAAATATATTTTTTATTTTCATTCACTTTTTTTTTTTCGTTTTACTTTTTTTTTTTTTCTTTACTTTGCACTTTGCATTTTGCATCAAATATTCTAAGAACCAAACATAGCTTAAAAGTTTTTTTGAACATCACAAAAGGTTTTCTGAACATCACAAATGGTAAGATTGAGATTCTTTCCTAGTGCAACAAAGGAGTCATATTTCAAGCCCCTTATTAATTGAAAAATAATACTAAGAGTTTGCTTCAAATTCTATGACAACCAAAGTGGATGCAATATTTTTACTCCATAAAAATCACTATTACAATGTAGAGTCTAAGAGAAAGCGGAGATATAGTTACCAAAAACATATTTCAATTTGAGTTTTCAACATTTACGAAGCAACATTTCTCATCACAAAGTCACAACCTTACTGCTACTAAGGTGTCTTCATTGGGAGCTTTAAGAATTTTGACCCAATGACCCATCCCTCTTGTTGCACTTACAATTTGAGCCTCATAGGCCAAGTAGACTGCCCTCCTAGTCTTTGAAAACCCAGTCAAGGTAGGCCTCCATGACATTTTTCTCTAGAGGATCTCAGTCAAAGATTCACGTATTGCAGTTGTCTAGGAAGAGCTTACCTAGAGATAGACCATGAAATACAAGACTTTAATCTTATAAATGCAGCATAAGGAGAATGTTATAAGGTTATCAATGGAATATAAAGTAAAAGGTTAGAACATATTTACCTACCTATCAACACATCTAAAAACAAATCTCTTAATTGGACATGTCTTCTCCCTCCAAAGTTTTGATCCTTCTTGCTCTTTCTTCAAGGCATTCTCTATCTCTGAGACAAAGAAAATATAGTGAAACAACAAATTAAATAGAGCATGAACAACTATTGGCAAGACAGTACTTCGAGTTGGAAATTCTTTTGTGTAGACAAATTCACTTGCCTTGAAGATTTAATGGCTTGATCGATTCAATGTTGCGTCTTTGATTCAATGACTAAGTTTTCCACCTTTCATCCCTCTGAATATTCCACCTAGATTAACAAATTGAAGGCTCGTGTAATCTACAAATTCAGTTTCCTACACTGAACTTGTTAGGATGATGAAAAAGTAAAAAGAATGCAATCTACTCAATTTAATCCTCTAGCATATGATCTTAAAGGAGAAATGAAGGTGACGTACCGCTGAATGATGACAAAGAAAGCCATAAACAGAGCTTTGTGGATGCAATAGCCATCTGGGTATAAAGCTTGAGACTAGTGTTGGACTGCTCTTAATCTTTTGTGGTGTGAGTCATCTGCTAGGTCATCTTGTGCGTAATCACTCCTCTTGATAACATTAGTAGCTTGTACTGTATAGAAAATGCACCGCACATTTTTTCACCTTGACTGCTCTACCATGAATATAACCACGAAATGAAGCTCTCAAGTACCTATGTTCAACTGAGACAGTATTCATTCTAAAAGCACCCTTGGGATAATACATCACCCATACTTGATCTGATACACCACCATCATTGTAGCATGTACATCTGGATTTTAATGGGAGCTCACACTGCCATCCAAATTTACTAGTCCAGAAAGTCAACCAACATTTGAAAGTACAAGGATATCCATCCCCATCCCCATCTCCATCCTCGGATTCATTATCAAGTGGAGAATAAGCACAGCATAAAGCAAATCCCAAGAAGTTGTTATTTTCATACCAATTCCGGGGAAGCTTCATTGTTACTTGAGATCCCTGATGCCATCTCCCCTCCGGGATTCCACTACTTTCAGAAATTACAATGTTCACTCCATGATAGAAAAATCCTTGCAGAAAGAGGCTAGACAAAACTGTTGGTCTGAAATAAAATCATATATTTTTATTCTATATCAATTCATCAGAGTACAAGTGTATATATAGACAAAAGAAAAGGCTATACATGGACTACATGGATTACGGCTACAATTGCTGAGGGATTGCAGTGACTGATTGCAGTGATTGATTTTTCTCCTTTAATGGTTCAGAGAACAGCTCACGCCAACACTCCCCCTCAAGTTGGTACGTAAATATCAATAAGTCCCAACTTGTCTAGTGAGTGATGGAATATTTTACTGCTCACAGCTTTTGTAAGAATATCGGCTAGTTGGTCTTCGGATTTCACAAAAGGGAATTGGATAATCTTTGCATCAAGATTTTGTTTAATAAAGTGTCGATCTACTTCTACGTGCTTAGTCCGATCATGCTGAATGGGATTATGGGAGATGTCAATTGCTGCTTTATTATCACAAAACAACTTCATCTCAGAGTCAGGGGCAAAACCAATCTCCGTTAGAAGTCTCCTAAGCCATAATAACTCACATAGCCCTTTAGCCATTCCACGAAACTCAGCTTCCGCACTGGATAGAGCGATCACCTTTTGTTTTTTGCTTCTCCAAGTAACCAAGTTTCCTCCAACAAAAGTGAAGTAGCCTGAGGTGGATTTCCTATCCATGATGTTCCCTGCCCAATCTGCGTCTGTATATCCTTCTACTCTTAGGTGATCATTTTTTGAGAACATAAGTCCCTTTCCAGGGGACGACTTCAAATATCTCAAAATCTGCATAACGGCACTCATATGATCTTCGCTTGGACAATGCATAAACTGGCTTACCACACTTACTGCATAAGCAATATCCGGTCGTGTGTGAGAAAGATAAATAAGCTTGCCTACCAGTCTTTGATACATTCCTTTGTCTGTTGGTATTTGATTGGGATATTCTCCAAGTTTGTGATTCGGAATTATTGGAGTTTCTGTAGGCTTACAATCAAGTAATCTAACCTCTGTTAATAGGTCTAAAATATATTTTCTCTGAGATAGGAATATACCTCGCTTTGATCTAGCAACTTCAATTCCCAGAAAGTATTTTAGTCCTCCTAGGTTCTTCATTTCAAACTCAGATGCCAACTGCTCTTGAAGTCTCGCTATCTCCTCTGAATCGTCTCCTGTGATGATCATATCATCTACATAGACTATCAGAGCAGTCAGTTTGCCCTGTCTATGCTTTAGGAACAAAGTGTGATCAGAGTTGCTTTGCTGGAATCCATACTTTTTCATTGCCGTACTAAATCTCCCAAACCAAGCTCGAGGTGATTGTTTCAACCCGTATAGAGTTCTTTGTAATTTGCAAACAATGTTGCCTTCTGTGTTGGCTACATATCTTGAGGGAATGTCCATATATATATCTTCTTCTAGATCACCATGTAAAAACGCATTCTTTACATCGAACTGATGCAGGGGCCAATCCAGATTTGCTGCAAGTGACAACAATACTCTCACCGTATTTAGTTTGGCAACGGGTGAGAATGTTTCCTGATAGTCAACTTCGTATGTCTGCGTGAATCCCTTTGCTACAAGTCTCGCCTTGTAACGCTCAATTGTTCCATCTACCTTGTATTTGATAGAAAACACCCACTTGCACCCCACTGTTTTCTGTCCTTTAGGTAGATTGACAAGAATCCAGGTCTTATTTTTCAATAGTGCCTCCATCTCCTCCTTCATAGCCTGGACCCACCTCGGGTCTTTCATTGCTTCTTCAACACTTGTAGGAACCTGACACGAGGAGAGTGCATCTGCGAAAGTTTTTAGAGGTTCAGGAAGTGTCTTTGTGGATACATAGTTGGCAATCGGGTATTTCAACCTCCGGTCTTCTATGTTAGGAGAGTATCTATCTGGTGGCTTGCCTCGATTATGCCTATATGGTAACTTATAGCCCACATGACCATCATTAGTTAACACAGGTGTACTCAGAGTGTTCAGGGAACTTACCTCAGAAATATTCTCAAGAGATGGGTCTTTGGATACTGTGGGATGGGGGGGTACTATCGACTACTGTGGCTGTTGCTCTTCAATTACTAATGGTAGAACACCAGGTTCTGTGTCAACATCAGGTTCTATATTGGATACAGAAACAACAGGCTCAACATCAAGTTCTGTATTGGATACAGAAACAACAGGCTCCCAATCAAACCTCAGCCAATTCAACTCTTTATTTTGAGGCACCCCCTGAAGAGTAGAAGTGGATGTGGTCGAAGAGTAGAAAGTCTCTGATTCCAAGAAGGTGACATCCATCGTCACATAGGTGCGATGATTAGATGGATCATAACAGCGATATCCCTTTTGATGTAGGCCATACCCCAAAAAAAGACACCGGACTGCACAGGGATCGAGTTTAGTGCGTTGATTCTTGTGTAAATGAACGAAGGCAACATAGCCAAATACTCGAGGCGGAAGCATTAAGGCAGTAGGTAGAGAGTGGACAGTGGATAGAGCCTGGAGAGGAGTCTTGAACTTAAGAACCTTAGAAGACATCCGATTAATAAGGTGAACTGCTGTAGTGACAGCATCAGTCCAAAAATGATTAGGTACATGAGCACCAAG
The DNA here is from genome assembly GCF_004353265.1 of Vitis riparia. Classification (NCBI taxonomy): domain Eukaryota; kingdom Viridiplantae; phylum Streptophyta; class Magnoliopsida; order Vitales; family Vitaceae; genus Vitis; species Vitis riparia. The sequence continues at coordinate 229,147 of NW_023269688.1, read as the reverse complement.
AAGAATAGCCCGAGCAGTCTCTAAAATATGCCGATTTTTCCTTTTGGCAATTCCATTTTGTTGTGGTGTTTGAGGACAGGTAGTTTCATGAATCAAGCCATGGTGACTGAAATAATTTTTGAAGTCACGATGCATATACTCTCTACCATTATCGGATCGAAGTATGCGAATTGTAGCAGAATATTGAGTTTTAACCATCTCATGAAATGAGCAAAAAACAGAGAAAACTTCATCCTTATTCTTCATTAGATACAACCATGTCATACGAGTGCAATCATCCACAAAAATCATAAACCATCGAACCCCAGATATAGTGGATTTGGGAGATGGACCCCACACATCAGAGTGAATCAATTCAAAAGGCATCTGACTCTTATTAAAACTCAAAGGCTAACACGATGACTTTTAGATAAGATGCATGTCTCGCATTTAAAATCCAAATTCGACAAACTCGAAAATAAAGCAGGAAATACAAGTTTCAAATATCCAAATGAAGGATGTCCTAACCGACGATGCCACAACAAAATGTTCGCCTTATTTCGATCACTAGAGCTTCTCGTATGGTTAGCTTGACCGATGCTAAAATCTTCCATATAGTAGAGCCCCCCCTTTTTAGTACCACGCCCAATTATCTCCTTGGTGAGAATATCCTGAAGAAGACAAAAGGTTGGATAAATTAGAACAATACAATTTAACTCCTTCGTGACTTGGCTCACTGATAATAATTTATGAGACAATGAGGGTACAAAAAGGGTATTGGTTAAGGAGAGAGCTGGTGATATCATCACTGTACCAGCCTCTTTTACCAAAGAGATGTCCCCATTAGCATTAGCAATGCTAGTACGTCGAGGAGAGGATCGTTCAGAAAAATCACTTGCATCATACGTCATGTGGTCTGTCGCCCCTGAATCAAGAATCCAACCATCATATGATTCATTGGTATTGGTCCCGAGAAAACTCATACCTGTATCCAAATCAACTGTTGTCGTTGGAATAAGTGACAATTAGGACTCAACCGAGGCTATCGAGGCCTTGCCCGTGCCATTAGCTGCATTTTTGCTGGCTCCACCATCATTCCCATTCCCATCTCGTCGCCTCTTGGCTTGTAATTCATGCCACCAATCTAGGTAGCCATGTAGTTTGAAGCATGTGTCTCGAGTATGTTTCGAATTTCCATAATGAGAGCATTTCATGTCATTGGATGGGCCATTTGACTTAGAAAATTTTCCATTTAATGACAGAGAGTTGGCTGCAGTAGAGGGCCCTTGTTTGAGGCTTCGTGAAGCCATCACTGCTCCAGCCGCCTCTTCTCCATTATTGGCTGTCATCATTGCCTGACGCACAGCTTCTCTACGAACATGGGCATATGCCTGTTCTACTGTGGGAAATGGCTTAAGCTGCAACACATCACTTATAATATTATCAAGTTTATCATCCAAACCATCAAGAAAAGTATATACCCGATCCTCCTGCAGCATATTGTTAAAATATTGGATATCTACTGGACATTGCATTGGATTGGGACGACGGAAATCAATCTCCCGCCATAGACCTTGGAGATCATTATAGTATTTTTCCAAAGAGCCACTACCCTGCCTGAGTCGCGCCACTCGCCGCCGGAGTTCATAAACTTGGTTTGCATCACTTCCATCAAAATAAGTGGTTGCAATTGCATCCCAAACTTGCTTTGCCGTTGGAAACCGAATGAAGTTGCCAATAAGGGATGGATCCATCGAACCAATCAGCCATCCTTTCACAGTTGCATTCTCAGTCCGCCACCTGCGGAAGGAAGGGTCGGTTGTTAATGGTTGAGGAAGGTCGCCGTTGATGTAGCCAAGTTTATCCTTGCCCGTGACATACATCTCTACGACTTGTGACCAGATGGCGTAATTCGTGCCATCCAGTTTGATGCCAATCGGGGCAATTGCTGAGTCGGTGGCTGGAATGGATGTCGGAGCTTTACTCAAAGCTTCTGTCATCCTTGCCGTTAGTTCAGACAGTACAGATGGCGAGATTGAAGATTCACCCGAGTGCTCACCCGAGTGAGGATCTGTATCTGCCATGTGAAAAGAGTTTGGGCTCTGTTTTTAAGAAATTTGGTTGAACAGAGGGTAGAGGATCGAATTCTGCTCTGATACCATGTTGGTCTGAAATAAAATCATATATTTTTATTCTATATCAATTCATCAGAGTACAAGTGTATATATAGACAAAAGAAAAGGCTATACATGGACTACATGGATTACGACTACAATTGCTGAGGGATTGCAGTGACTGATTGCAGTGATTGATTTTTCTCCTTTAATGGTTCAGAGAACAGCTCACGCCAACAAAAACCATCCTGCATTCCAACTCCTGCACAAAAGTACCATGTAACTCTTTTGCTCACATAAAAGATGTCTAAGTAAAATTAAAATCATACCTGAATTTCTGATTTGCAGCATTTGAATAGAGAAGACAAAAGTAGACTCTGTGGACTTGATAAACTTTCCAGCCGAATGCATCCATGGGCATCCAAAACTCGCAAACTTGATGGAAGCTCTGGAATTTGTTGAAGCATCTCACGGTGGCTCAAGTCAAGGATTTTCAGCTTAGAAAGCTGACTGATCCCAGAAGGTATGCTACTAAAATGGTTCCCTTTCAGATATAATGCTTGCAGTGATGATAGGTAGCAAATTTCACTGGGGATTCCTCCTTCAGCTAGATTGCACTAGCTTAGATCTACTTCTTCCAATGGGTATAAGATGGAAATATCACTCCGAATTGCTCCATGCACTAAATTTGACCGATCTAGATTTAATATTCTTAAGACGTGTAGGTCTGACAAAGAAGGCAATTGACAACTCGTTGAATCTAAACGTGCAGCACAAAGAACCTGTAGCTGTGTAAGGCTCCCCAAGTTCTCGGGTAATTTGTTGAGTTTTGAACAACCAGAGACAATGAGAGTTTTGAGAGATCTTAAGTTACAAATGTTGTCTGGAATATTCAGAAGGTTTTTGCAATTTTCTAGATCCAAATATTGAAGCCCTTGTAGATGTTGAATTGATGATGGTAGTTCTTTTAAAGAAGTTCCATCCAAACGAAGCTCTCCTAAAATTTTCATATCTTCTGTAATTTCTGGAAAGCTTTGCAGTTTTGAACAGCCAGAGCAAGAAAAAGTTGTAAGGGATTTCAACTTATAAATGTCACTTGGAAGACTCTCAAGCCTTTTGCAGTTCCGCAAACATAAGTTTTGAATTCCGGAGAGGCACTCAATATTGAGTAGTTCATTGATAGCAGTTTCCCCTAAACATAGCTTCTCTTGAAGCTCTCCATTCTTTTGACACTTTGAGCAAGTAACAGATACATTCTTAACTGATCCAAGAAGCTTCCTATTATGTTCATATATAAGTGTGACCCCACACTTTATGACTTTAAAGGATCCAGTGCCATAGCCAACAAATAAAGCTGTGAACTGCCTCCACTTATTGGAGCGATACTTCTCCTGAATGGCAATCTGAGGATACCAGGTCATCCACACTTGATCGCTTGATTCACCACTACAATAGCATTTACAGACAGAATAAAAGGAGAGATAATCCCTGAACCTGAATTGATCACCACACAAACTCAAATGACATCTTAATCCATAAGACATTGTAGGTGCATCCCCAAGTGTGTTCTCAAGTGGAACATAAACGGCGCATAAAGCAAATCCCAAAAAGTCATTGTCCTCGTACCAGTCCATAGGAAGCTCAATTTTTATCTCATTTCCTATATTCTGATAACTTATCCAATGTGGCATTCTAGGAATTACCATACTAATTCCCTTCCCAAAAAAGCCAGATTGACCAAATTGTATGTCATGCCAACCACCCCTACACTCAACATCCTACACAGAAAAAAATGTAGCATGTAAATCCCGTGCCTATATAAAAGGGTTGTTGTGCAATGAAAATTGTACCTGAATTTCTGATTTGAAGCAATTGAATAGGAAACCCCATAGCCACCTCTGCCACGACAATGATTTGAAGCTATCATGGCCATCTAAAAATCGTACACTTGATGGAAGATTTAGACTTCCTTGAAGCTGCTTGCAGTGACCCAACCCTAGGAATTTCAGCTTAGAAAGATGGTGGATGCCAGCAGGCATTTTATGGATATTAGTTTCACTGAGATCTAGAGCTTGGAATGATGATAGACAATAAATATAATCGGGGATTCCTCCTATCATTAGATAGCAGTAACTTAGATCTAATTTTTTCAACGATGATAGACGAAAAATATGATCCAGGGCACCTCTTTCCATTACATTGCAATCACTTAGACTTAGTTCCTCCAATGAGGACAAGAACTCATGGCTGCGGATTACTCTTGGAGTTATACAAGAGCTATTTAGATGTAATACTCTTAAGGAGGATAAACCTGACAAAGTAGGCAATTCACAATTAAGCCAACCTGTGGAGTTTAGATGTAATACTCCTCTAAGCATTGCAGGCTCTCTAGACTCTCCATCAACCTGTGGAGTTTTGAACATGCATTGACATTGAGAAACTTGAGAAATCTCAAATTACAAATACTCTCAGGAAGAATCACAAGATTTTCGCAATGTGCTAAATTCAAATATTCAAGCCCTTCCAAATGTTCAATTGATGATGAGGGTAGCTTCTCTATAGCTGTTCCATATAAATCAAGCTTTTTGAGATTTTTCATTGTGTACTTGATCTCTGGGAAATGCTCTAGTTTTGAACAATCATGGCAAGAGAGAGTCTGAAGGTGTTGCAACTTATCAATGTCCATTGGAAGACGCTGAAGGCTTATGCACCCTACCCAATTCAAGGAGGAAAAAAAGCTAGTTAATAAGTAGCTAGTATTATAATTGATTAATAAATCCTAAGTAAATGTACAACCTTCAAGGGTTAGTATCTCCAAATTTGGCATCATTGAGAAGCTTGGGAACTCCATGAGATGTTGTGAATGATTAAGATTGATGACCTTTAACTTTTTAAGAAGCTGTAAGAAAAGAATATTAATTTAATAAATAAATGTCTATTAACTTTAAAGCAAATCCAAAGAAAAAGCATGATATTAAATAATTAATAATACCTTATTTCCTTCCCAAAGTTGTTTTATGTTGCTACACCGTAAGTTGAGCTCAACAAGATTCTTCGGATGAAAATTTGGTGGCAAGTATTTTAAAGAATATTCATCCCAACGGAGATACCTTAACTCAAAAGAGGGCAATTTCAAGTCTTTAGGAAGGGCCACTTGAGGAAAATGCACATCTCCATCAATTTCCATAATATGATCATATTTAGCATCTTGATGAATTTTGAGCAATCTAAGTTTATTCATCTTTGCGAAGGTTTCAGTTGTAAATTGAATTTCTTGTTGTTCAGACATGTCCATGAATAATCCTTCAATTGCCTTTGTCCCCTAAAAAATAAGAGCTAAGAATAAGCAAATAATAAAGTGTATCAAACTTTACCAAAATTATATAATAGTTTCTTAGAAAAAAAAAGTGACATAATATAGTTCAAGCATGTAGCTCTTACTGCATTTCTAGATAATACACTAGAGACATCATCAAGATCCCATAACCTGCTCTGTTTCCTGGGCTGGTTTTGACACTTTTCGTGAACAACTTCCCAACCCATTTGTTGTATTAAGTCATGCATATATGTCTTGTTGTCTAAAATAGTTATAAGACATCTTTCACAGAGATTACTTATTTCACCTTCAACATCATCCAATATTCTTGAAACAAAATCTCTATCTTTTCCTTTAAAAAAACAAGCAATGTCAAGGAATATTTCCCCTTCTGCACAACTTAATCCATTAAAACTTGTTCTAAGTACATTATAAATTTTCATGTTAGGTTCTTTTTCCAATTTACGCAATTCACTTTCTCATTCGCATATTCCTCTCTTGCTAGATAAGGTAGAACCCAAAACTGCAAATGCTAGGGGAAGGCCTTAGGCATACTTTACTGCATTCTCACAAAGATTTTTATAATTTTCTCTTGGAACATTTTGCTTAAAGGCATATAAACTGAAAAGCTTGATGGCTTCTTCATCATTTAACTTTCTAGGCTCATATGATTTATTTGCTCCATCTATAGCTACCAAATCTTTATGCGTATTTGTTATGATAATTCTACTTCATGAACCAAACCATTCGCATTCTCCAGCTAAGTAGTCTAGTTGCCTTCGCCCATCCACATCATCAAGAATAACAAGAACTCTTTTCAACCGAAGCTTGTCCCTTATCTCATGGGTTGCTTCATGAATGCTACTACTTTTTTTTTTTTTATATATGTTCCTACTAAGGTATCATCAAGAAGTTGATTTTGTAATCTAAGTAGACCAGCATTATCTTTGGACTGCTCTCAAACATCTGCAAGAAAGCTACTGCCCTCAAATTTACATGAAATTTCATTGTAAATTGCTTTGGCAATGGTAATCTTGCCAATTCCACCAATTCCATAAATTCCAATAAAACAAACTTCATTCAACTCAATATTTATTAATGCTTTGAGTTGTTCCAAATGATAATCCATTCCAACAATGTTCTTGCCAACATATAAATGTGTAGGTCCCAATTTTCGAAGGATTTTCTCAATGATTTGTCCAATAACCTCTGACTCATACCTATCAATTATAATGCATAATAAAACTCGTTATTCCAAAATTAGATAGTTACATTCACTAACAATATTAATCTTAATTATAGAAAACTAGCATTCCTCGGAAAGAAAAATGAGTGAATAAACTTTCATTATGGAAAGAATAGAGTAAAAAGAAGAAGAAGTAAATATAGCTAATAAAACTATTTTAAAATTTTGATGGAAGGAGCCCTATTACTAGATCCTATTTGATATAATGTTGATGAATGATTAATGACAAAATATCTTAATTATTCTAGAATGATATAATATGAAAATATAATTATTCAAATGGGTTTGATAGTGAATCAATTATATTTAGGTATAATTAGTGATTGGAGTTGGACTAGAGCCTTATTTGTTTAAGACTTAAGATATTTTGAGTTTATAAAATTTTTAAGACGTATAATTTTATTTTTAAAGGAAGAAGCGATTTTTTTTTTTTTTAATAAACTTTTATGGAAAAAGTTTATTTTCTCTTTTCCTTTTTTGACCTTTAACCTTTTTATGCAATTTAACCCAATTCCCACACAAAATAAAACCAAATTCATTTTTAAAATGATTTTCAAATTTTGACTTTAAAATAAATCAAAGTATCCTAATTTATGCAATGTGAATTATAAGTAAATTTACCATAAATTAGAAAAATTGTCATAAGAAAAAATTAGAATATGATAAAGACAATCCCTTTTTTTGTCCATTTTTTTTTAAATGGCAACAAACTCGAATCAGATTTAAATCAAACTTAGGTCTATTCAATTTTCAGATTAAAGAGGAATACTCTCTAAGTCCTATTAATGGATTAATAACAAACAACAAATATGATGTTCCATCTGTGTTTATGAGTCCATTTTCAAATAAATATACAGAAAAGAAAAAGAAAAAAATTATTGGTGGAAATGTCCTAGCATAGAATCTCTTAACAAGCATGATGTTTTATTAATGTATGCCCTTATTTTTTATTTGTCGAAAAATATTTTATAGTTATTGGATATAAAAAAGTGCTAGTGTCAACCTATTTTGATAACTACCAGAAACAAACTCTCAAATCATATGAACCCATTCATTGTGTTTCAGGTTCTTAAGCTAGTATATTAGTTTTTATCATAAATTTCTGCTATAAAATAATACTTTTATTTTAAATGCTTGTTAATATATATCAATGTTTTCATAATCGGACCGGTTATCGAACCGGAAAAGTTACTGGTTCACAGTTCACTGGTCGGACCGACGGTCGAACCGCTATCGAACCGGTGACGTCATAAATATATAATTTATATATTATTAAAATTAAAATAATTATAAAAAATTTAAAATATATATGAATAAATTTAAAATCAATAATATTATTTTCTATCTTTGATATTATCAAATTAAATCATATTAATATTTTAAATTTTATTAAATGAAATATGTATAATATTTAAATGTGAATATATTAAAAATGAAAATTTAAACTAATTTTATAATTTTAAAAAATATTATATTATTTTTATTTAATATTATAAAAAATTTTAAATTTTAATATATATTGTTTTGTTTGGCATACTTGGTAGCAAAATGCATATAGACGAGTGGTGTCCTAGGTAGACCATAGAACTGGAGGTCCAAGGATCAAACCCTCTTGGTGGAGATTTGCCATATTTTTTTCATTGATATTAGTTAGCAATCCCACATCGAAAAATGAGAGGAATAAGGATGTAAAGGACTCCTATAAAAGCCATCCTCACTGAGGGCAAAGTTATAACCAAGGCTTGTGGGCTCAAGCCTCAGCCCTCCTAATGGTTGGGCTGGGTGAGTGGGCTTATAAGACAGGGCCCAACATGGGCCTGAGTAAAAAATATTGAAAGCCAATTTGGCTCTTCCATGCTAACAAAATTAGGGGTAATTTGATCCGTTCGGTTCACTTAGAATTGTCCGATTCAACTAGGTCACCGGTCCAACCGTTGGTTTAGATGGTTCGTGGCCGGTCCATTACTCAAACGGTTCAATAGGGTGAACTGGATCGGAATCGCTACCGGGCTCATTTTCAAATAATTTGGAGTTTAGGGCTAAGTGACCTCAACAAGACAAATTTGTTGCTCCCTTATAAGGTGATAAAAATGCATTACTTAGATCATGAAAACTATTCCAAAGTCACTAAGTATTTTATTCACAAATAAATAAATAAATAAAAATGTTATTCTAATATATTTATAAGTCTTTCTGATAAATTTTCCTTTTGACTTATACATGCCAATTCGACTTTTAACTAATTCAAAGTTAACTTTGAATTGTTTTAGCAGCAATGTTATTCGAGGCATGTATGCATTTGAGGTTATTAAAGCTTATGGAATGAGTACAATATAAATTCTAGGCATGTGTTGTGGAGAAAATGCAAGAAAACTGAGTCAAAATTCAAAATTTGTAGGAAATGTTTGAACACCTTAAATAGAGCGTTCAAACATTCAATTGGGTGTTCAAACACCCCCCTAGGATTCAAGTCCAAATTTAAAATGCTCCCTTTAGGTATTCAAATGTTGGTTGTAAATTTTTCACAATTTTGATTTAACTTCACATTTTTAGTGGCAATTTTGTGAACTTAAAAACTTAATTGTTTTCCAAAACTAGTCCTTGGTTTTCTTTAAGTATAAAAAGGATTATTTTGTGAAAGTTAAGTAACCTTAGAAAATGTAACCATTCTTAGACCTTGTATCTTCATCTTTCATGTTTTTCAAGATTTTTCTTCAAAGAAATATTTGGTTATAGAAAAGATTAGAGACTTGCATAAGGAAACTTTGAGAAGGGCTTTGAGGGATCTACTAAGGAGTATGAGAAAGTAGTGTGTTAGGAACATGGAAAAGAGGGTAGTTGCTAGCTAGTGGTATAAGACCATAGAGAATAGGTGCATTCAGTAAGGTAAAATTGTGTATCATTTTCTTAAAATTAGTAGATTATTTAACAATCAAGAGATCATCGAGATTTTTTTTATATCTAATAGGTTGTTAGGTGGTTTTTCCATATTATATCCTGTGTTTATTATGCAATATCAAGTTGTTATATCATGTCCATAAAATTTCTCAATTTTAATATTTGAAATTATTATTAATTGACATGTTTAAACATAATTATAAAATTAAAAATATTGAAAGGTATAAGGCAACACTTGTAGCTAAAGGATTCACTCAACAAGAAGGAATTGATTATCATAATACCTTTTCTCCTGTTTTAAAGAAGGATTCATTTCAGATAATCATGGCATTAGTAGCTCATTTTGATGTGGAGCTACATCAAATGAATGTGAAAACAACTTTCCTTAATGGAGATTTAGAGAAAGAAATTTACATGAAACAACTAGAAGGGTTTATCACAAATGGAAATGATCACATCATTTGCAAGCTTAAGAAATCTATATTTGGACCAAAACAAGCATCCCATCAATGGTATTTAAAGTTCCATGATGTTATTTCTTCATTCAATTTTATGGAGACTGTTATGGATCAATGTATATACCATAAGGTTAGTGGGAGCAAAATAATTTTCTTAGTATTATATGTGGATGATATTTTGCTTGCTTCAAATTATTTGGGCTTGCTTCATGAGGTGAAGGGATTTCTCTCGCAACAATTTGATATGAAAGATATAGGTGCAGCTTCTTATGTCATTTGCATATAGATTGAGAGAGACAAATCTCAACAGATATTAGGATTGTCTCAAGAAACCTATATCAATAAAGTGCTTGAGAGATTTCGCATGAAGGATTGTTCACTTAGTATTGCACTGATTGTCAAAGGTGATAGATTTAGTTTGAACCAATGCCCAATTAATGATTTGGAAAAGAAAGAGATGAAAAACATTCCTTATGCTTCTGCAGGGAAGCTTAATGTATGTTCAGGTTTGTACAGGACCTAACATTTCTTATGCAGTAGGAATATTGGGCAGATATCAAAGTAATCCAGGTCTAGAACATTGGAAAGTTGCCAAGAAAGTCATGTGATATCTTAAGGGGACTAGGGACTACAAGCTTACATACAAGTGATCTGATCCCTTGGATGTGGTTGGATATTCAAATTCTGACTTTGCTAGCTGCCTTGATTCTAGAAAGTCAACATTTGGATATGTCTTCTTATTAACTGGAAGGGCCATTTTATGGAGAAGTGCAAAGCAATCATTGGTTGCTACTTTGACCACAAAAGCAGAATTTGTTTCATGTTTTGAAGTAATGTCACAGGCTATTTAGTTGAGGAGTTTTATTTTAGGGCTTTAGGTTGTTGACTCAATTTCTAAGCCATTGAGGATTTACTACGATAACTCTGCTGTAACGTTTTTGGCTAAGAATAATAAGGGTGGAAATTGCAAAAACACATCAACATAAAGTACTTAGCTATTAGGGAACATGTTAAGTCAAGCAAGGTGGCTATTGAGCATATTAGTATTGGATTGTTGATTGCGGATCCTTTGACGAAAGAATTGCCACCTAAGGCTTATAAGGAACATGTTGGGCATATGGGACTCAGTTCTCTTTTTTAAATTTCATGTAATTGAGATATCCTTTGTGTTTTATCGCATTTTTGGTTGATATGAAAACTCCAATTATTTCAATCTTGTCTTCTCATTTGGTTGTATACATAAAGTTTAGAGAATGACAATATACATGTTATAAATGTTAAGTAGACCTTGAGTGAGAATTTTGGAAGCTCATTCATAAAGGAATTACTCACATATTGTTCTTATTCATAAGAGAAAGTCACATTGTAATACATGGAAGGTAATACTCGTTCTTAGAGGACTTATCACCATGATTCATGTGCTTTAAACTCTTTTGAATAAGTATAAGGATTTAGGGAAAAAAATATGTTATGAATTAATTTAATTATACATATTAAGTAATTTTTATGGGCCAAGCGGGAGAAATGTTGGAAACCATTTTGTATTTTAATAAAATAAAATAAAAAGTTTTTTTAAAATTGTGGTTCATTTAAATATTATTTTCCCTAAAATAAATGAAATGTGGACTCACATCTCTTATGGAGTAACCACCCATGTCTATAGATATGAGACATATTACTCGGTGTGAAAACTACCCCAAGTCTTTTTTGATGGGAAGAAGAGAAAAGAAAATACAAATATACAGTATTAATTTCATAAATGGGATTAAGGGTCTCTGGTCTACAAGAATAAGTCTGTGAATTCCATCCGTGCATAGACATAAGGTCTTGTAAGGACTAGCCAACTAATCCATATTATGTGTGAATTTGATTGCCATGGTTGGAGGTATGATCTTGGATTTTCATTTTATTACTTGTAACTTTAGAGATTTTTTTTATCTAACAGTCTCGACTGTGGAACAAGTAATACAAATGGGTACATGCTGAAGCTGAGGCAGATGATAAATTGGTGTAGAAAGTAGTCAACCAAACGAATCAGATAGCAAAAACTAAAAAGCCCATGAAGCTTGCTACTAGAGAGGTCTCAGCACCTGTTTCTGGGAGGGGTGAGATTGAAGTAACTAAAGAAAAAGAGCATAAGCAAACAAAGAAAAAGAAGGAAGAGGAGTTGGCAAGGAAGGTAAAGGAATTGAGAAGTGAAGAAGAAGCTACCATGTTGAAGGAGCAAGGTCTGTTGGAGGAGAAAGCCAACGTTAAGGAAGCATTGGAAAGGAAACAAGGAACTGCAGAAAAGGCCAATTTCTTTGCGAGTGTTGCCACCATTTCATGATACAGCCATACTAATGGATGTTTAAACAATCTAACTCTACATACTGTCTTGCATTATACTGGTCATTGAAGATTCAAGATCATTATTTCAGACATGATCATTCACTAAAATCAATAATTTGTTCATGTTTTAGTTTTAGTAACAAACAATGTAATTTTTCCAGGAAATATTGATGCAACTTTTTCCCTGCCATAGATTGGAATTGTCGGCCTAACTCTCATAAGAAAGAAAATTTTCCATCCGCCTGCGGATTATTGGAGAAGATTTTAACATGGGGTTCTATGGACCCCACATTTCGGCTCATGAGTTTCCCACTCGATGGCGAGCTCGATTTTTATTCGAAAAATGATTTTATTTATAAAATAAAAAATGACTTGGAGTCGCCACTTATTTTTGTTTTATTTTTAAAAGGGTAAACAAAATAAGAAAGAAAAACCCTAAGTGTGACTTCTTGTTTTGGAAAAGGCGGTCTACGAAAAAACCGGATCGGGTTCGGGGGTCAGGTTACTTATCGAGAAGGTACGGTACAAACCGTATCACCCCTTTAAGTCCCTAAAGTCGGGTCTCTACTAATAAAATGAAGTAATCATGGCAATGGACGAGTAAAACAGTGAGTACCCAGAACTATTATGCACATATGAGAATCAAAACATGCATATAGAAATACCAGAATGGGAATAGATACGTACCTGGGTGACGAGCCACAATGCGCTATCAAGAAGTGAGGTTAGTGCACAATTAAAGAATAATTTCAATCATGTCATAGGGCAGAATAAAAACAATCATGCATGGAAACTAAATCAATCAATCAATCAATCAATTATAAAATCACATATGTCGGGCTCCCATCAAAACCTAATCTATTTTGCATGAATTAGTATCACAGATTCCATTATTCCGGAATTATGAAAAGAATCATTCATGCCTATTAAAATCAAGAGGAGCAGAAGATTGCAGGCGGAAATGGATCCGGCGAATCACGAGTGTCTAACGAGCCAAGCTGTCCGGGGAATCTGAATTGTCGGCTGGACAGAATTTCGGATGTGAGACATCCGGAGAAGGTGGGACGTCAGCCGGATAGAATTCGGATGTAAGACATCCGGAGAAGGTGGGACGTCGGTCGGACAGAATTCGGGATGTGAGACATCCGGAGAAGGTGAGATGTTAGCGGACAGAATTCCGGATGTGAGACATCCGGAGAAGGTGGGACGTCGGTCGGACAGAATTCCGGATGTGAGACATCCAGAGAAGGGGGGACGTCAGCCGGACAGAATTCTGGATGTGAGACATCCGGAGAAGGTGGGACGTCGGCCGGACAGAATTCCGGATGTGAGACATCCGGAGAATGTGAGATGTCGGCGGACAGAATTCTTCCCCGGGTGGAATGATAAATAAATAAATAAATAAAAAGAAATGCAGGCACGACCCCACAAATCAAAAGCATGTGATGAATCTTCTCTCAAAATTTTCCAGAACAGAGAAAATGAGTGAGTATACTCCAGGCATCGAGGATAACCCGCAAACAATCAAGAAACAGAGGAGAGCAGTTTAAAATAGTCGGTGTAAACAAGTTGAAAGCCAAGTTAGAAATCAAGCACAACATGGAGGCAAACGAACTCAGATTCCATAAGAACATAATAAAATCTCCAATGCTCGCATCCAAACACCAAAATAGAATCTTATCGATATCCAAAAACAAAATAGAGAAGGTAATGAACAGGGTCCATACCTGAAAAGCTTCCTCGCAGATGGAAGCTCACCTGACTTCGAGCCCTGTTTTTATGACCCTTTTCGAAGATGCCCAGATTAGGACCTCTTTTCCAAAGGCTACTCTTCGAACTCTCCTCTCCTCCTCTCGTTCTCCCCCTTCTTTTCCTCTTTTTTTTTTTTCTTTCTTTCTTGGTGTCGTCCCTTTTTTCTTTCTCAGCTGCTTTCCTATTCCTTACTCAGCTGGTCACCATCCCAACTAACGCCGTGGCCACGGTCAGCTGCTCCGGCACGTGTTTCATGTAGCTAGCTTGAAGAAAATAGGTCCCCCACCTCTGGCAACTGGCCCTCTCCATAACAGAAAGAATACGCTCCTGCAGATTCCTTGCCAGGTGTTGCCTTTTCGTTGCTTCTTCAAAAGCACTATTGTGATTCCTTACCAATCAATCAGGAGACAGCATGTGGCACCTTAAGAGCCTTCCACCTGCAAAGATGAGCTGTAGGAAAAATGAGGTATAATGAATCCCAAACGGGGGTCTACAAGTTCACTAGAGAGTTTTTAACACGCACTCAAAAGGACATTTTAGAAAATTTATTGAAAAGTAACATTGGGAGTACATAAATTTTTAGATATTTTTAAAAGTATTTAAAAAATTAAATTAACTAAAAGCATTTAAAAAAATATTTGATTGAATTAATAAATAACAAGTATTTGCATATGAAAAAATAATAAACATAGTGTAGACCCTCTTTTGGACTGGGGGTAGAGATATTCTCCATAGAGAGGAATGAGAGACCAACAGCTGGAAATATTCTGCAAAAGGTTGTTTTTCTCTTTTTGGGTTGGTTAGGGAGAGAGAGAAGGTAGGCCATAGAGAGGGCGACACGTGGAAAAGATATTGGATATTCTACTGGCCGTTGGGGCTTAGGAAGAGAAAACAAGTTTTGGGAAGTTTTGGGGAGAGAGAGAGAGGATTGCAAGTAGGAGGGGGTAGCTCGAGGGGAAAGAAAGAGGATTTTTTAAAGAGAGCTGTGAGCAGAGGAGGTGAGCCGACCATTTTTCTGGGTTCTTAGAGAGGTGAGCGAGAGAAAAATATTGGAGCAGAGAGAAGAAAATCAGAAAAGAAAGAATGGGTACTAGAAGGAGAGTATTGAGAAGTTCAGCAAGCTTTGTTGCTTAGAGGATTTCTCAGGTGAGTATACTGGGTATTTTCTTGTTCACCTTCATTTTCTATGCCCTTTATCTTCTTCTTTTCCTACTTGAGGTTTTGGCTTGCTCATTCGATTATGGATAGCAGAGGTTACACATGAGTTTTGCTGATTTATGGCTTGTTCATATGCTCATTATTATTGTTTTGTTCACTGCCCTTTTTAGTATTATTTGAACTCAGTGAACCTCTGTCTCATTTTGCCTTATTTGGAGATATTGGTTGCCTTTTCTTTTTTGTTTGAATCCGCTAGTATTTCTCCCACCAATCCAAGCTCATTGAAAGAGCACGAGATATGGCTTTTCTTGGTTCATATATAGTTTGTTTTTCTTGATTTTCTCTAGTTCTCCTCTGTTCTGGTCTCTGTTCTTCCTCTTTAGTATTTTTTTTTTTTTTTTTTTTTTTTTTTTTTTTTGCACTTGATCTGAGGAGATGGATTAGTGGATTTAACAGTTGGAGAGTTGGTTTTGAGAGAGCAACAAGAAGAGAGAAACAATCTGGAGCTCAAAGAAGAGCAGAGAGCAGAAAAGAAGAAACCAGAGGAAGGAAAAGGAGGATAGAAAAGCCAAGTCATCTTTGCTTCAGAGTATTCCCCAGCCCTTTAAGCACATGGATTGATCCTGAAATGGTGTTTGGTTTGAATGGTCACAATGAACGCATAAGTGCTTCCAATGATCTTGTGAATCATGCTGATAAGATAGTTAGTAGTGGCTGTGATTCTGATGTTTCTCAAGCTGGTTTTGGTCCTGTAGCTAAGATGGAAGAAGCAAGTGAGCTTCAGATGGGACATGACTCTCAGCATGAAGATGGTGAGCTAAAGGAATCCATTGAGTGCACGTGGGAAGACCTTGTAGTGAGGATAGTGAAGGTGAACAGGAGAATTATGGATCAAATGATAGAGACATGGCGAGCTTTGGCGTTTCTGAATGCCCTGTCATGTTGGTTAAAGTCGAGGGAGCAGAATGCAAGAGATGGAGAGTTTCTATCACTAAGAGTTTGGGTTCCGTGTGGAGAATAGCAGTATATTGCTGAGTCTGTGACGAAGTTGTACATTGAGGCTACTGATGGGTCTTCCATTGAAAGTAAAGAGAGTGTTCAGATTTGGAAATATCGGGATGCTGACCCAGGCTTTGGATACATCGAGGAATGAAGCTTCTAAATTTGGTTCCTGAAAATCTTCTTGTAAGACTGTTGAGGGTCCTAGATCATCAATTTCATCGAGTTGAAGGCTTGTCTGCTAATGAATGTGAACATTCAGATACCAATGCAGCGTCATCAGTTTCCTGTACTCTGAAGTCTATTCATACAACACTAGTAGTGATGGCATGTGGGAGGAAGTTCAGAGACCGGAGCTTGAACAAACTTTACAGAGGTGCTATGGGGATCTCAATTGAGCTTGTGATTGAGCATTATCTCGTCATCTACTTGCAACCTACTGATGTCCAGGATCCCATAGTTCGTTCTCTAGTTGAGTCAGATTCAAAAACTCCCCAATGTTTGCTTCCAAAGACACCCCGGCTACTCGCAAGACTGTGAAGAGCATAGCAAGGCCTATCGTTGCCCAACAAATTCCAAAATACAAAATTGATATACTGAATTTGAAGCATTCACCTTGGGCCCTATCACCTATATTTCAAGGAATGAAAGTTACTGATGAGAAGGCATTAATTATGGACTAATACCAATGGACATGGACAGATTGATCAGCATGAATTCAATGAGTGTGGGAGGAAGGTTGATGCTCGTTGATATGGCAGGTCCTGAACATATTGAGAAAGCTAGTCAAACTAGATTGGAAGCAAAAATGCAGACAGGGATTTCCTCCAGTTCAAGGAATCGATGGGCGAATTTCCGGAGTAATCTTTCAGAGCTGTTCTCACTCCGATGATAAAGAAAAATTCAATACTGAAGGATGGGTTGTGGTAGATGGAAGGAATATTTGGATTAATGAATTTGTTGTTTCTCTAAATAATTCGAAGTCTCTTGAGCACAGATGCCACCCAGCTTCGGCCCTCCAGTTCCAACTGATCCTCGGTCATCTAGATCACTTCTCCACTGCCACTGGCACCCACCCATGCGCATGAAAACGCAAGAGCACAGCTTCAACCCCGTGTGTAGCAGCTATCAGTTTGGAGAGCTACAGAAGATGGTTTACTTGTAGTCATGCCTAGCAAGAGTAACTTCATAGGAGCAAAGGGGACCTCACCTGCTAAGTATGTAACCACCAGCACTAGCGGCTACAATCAGTGAAGTTCCTTTCCACCCCGGGTCCCCACCTGCGCATGATAATGCATGGCCATCTTTTTGGTGGTTAGTTTTCTTAAGCCCGTGTACCGTCCACCTTTATCCCATCACTCACTCTCCAGAAAACCCCTTTCTATTCATCCCCATCATGCATGAATTCCTATGCACATCTCCCCACAACATCACTCCACTAATCACTCCTCATACCCACCATACCCATCTCCCCATCTTTCATACCCACCAAACCCAAATCTCAAACAAACTTCCCCCTCACACCTACCTAACCTGTTACCTCCACCACTCATTGCACCATCCACTCCCCATAAACTCCTCATTCTCTCCCATGGACATGCAGCCTGCATGCATGACCACCCGATTCACCCTAAGAAAGCCTGAATGGCAATTCTGGTTCAAACCAACTCCAGCACATGTCTCTTCATTATGGCAATGGCAATCAAAGTCATGTTCCACCATCACGGTTAGCGTCCTTTCCGTCTTTAGAGCTATGGGTACTCTCCAAACTGATTAGATGTTTCGGCTCCTTTGAGCGAAACCATGTCTGCTTGTGATCCTTTGAGAATTCCGGACTTCGAATACATCGGCAATCATGATGCTTCCGCAGTCCACACTCAGAAAAGTTGCTGCAAGAGACAAGACATGGCTCATCCACAAGCAGGTATGGATGGCCAAAGCAAAGAGAGAGGGTAACTCTGAGGGTCTTGTACTCATGTGAAGCTGTTAGGCATCAATGATAACAATGAGAACCCAAACGGAACTTGTTTGCAGGACATTGAGAAGGATCACTATTATTTGGAGAATGTTTTGAGTGCATTCCTTCTTATTGTCCATGCTTATTACGGCCCAGATGGCTCCATCAGTGACAAGGAGGCTTCAAGTAAAGTTGAAGGTGGTGTTTCATGCACATTAGAAGCTCAGAGTTGCACCGATCACATTATTTTCAAGCTGTTTGAGGGAAGGAACAGTCTACTCAGATACGGGCTCTTGTGATGAATGTAAGAGGAGATTGGTCTTGGCATGGCTTATCCAAGAAATCCAATGGCAACAGATACCTTGTTTTAATGCTTAGAATTGGACCAATTTTCAGCAAGTCAGAAAAGAACTTCCCTCAGTTGACTGAGTGCTAGAAACTTCCGGAGAAAATCATTGAACAAATCATTAGAACCCCAAGGGAGCTACTATCCTTCTGAATTTTCATCTGGAGAGCATTTCCTTTTGTTCAATCCACGAAGGAACCATCAGCGGAGAATACTGAAGATGAATATTGGAAGAATTCCGTAGGGGAGGAGCTCCAAGGTAAATCTGGCTGTGGGACCCGCTCCACTCCTGCATGGTCATGCATGGTCATGCATGGCATGCAATCCCCAAAGGCCACGTGTCCTCATCCTCTTAATTCTTCATCTTTCGCTTTCAAAATTTGATTTTCAAACTCCAGTTTTCCAATGATTTTTAAAATTCCAATTTTTCAAAACTCTTGTTTTTTAATAAGTTTAATTCCACTTCAGTTTTCAAATGGTTTTAATTTGAATTTAGTCTCCAAATAATTTCAACTCTTCAACTTTTTATTCTTCCTAGGGTTTTAGATCATCGGAAATCCCATTTTTAATAAACTTGCTACCATATTTCTTTCCGGCAAGCACCTTTTACAAGTCTTCTTTGTTTTTAATAAATCTATTTGTTTTTCTCATTTTTAATAAGCAAGAATAAATTTTATAATTCCAAATAATGGAATTTATGGAATCAATTCATGCAAAAATAAATTGGACTTTGGTGGAGCCCAACATCCATGATATTTTCTTTGAAAATGATTTGAGTGAAGTGCATAATGGGCATTGATGGGTTCTGTTCTATTTTGTGATGCATGAGACGTATTTTGTATTCATTTTTGTGAACTAATCCCGTTTCATGATAGTATTTTATTACTTGCTGCCAAGGTACGCTCTCATTCTCACTCTCACTCTATTTATTTATCCGTTATCATAATTTGCTTTTGATCTATGATTATTTTGGTATCCATTGATTTCCTAGTTGATTGTCATACTTGCCTCATCTTATTTAGTGGAGACACGTTTTTTAGGGATTTAGAGGGGTGTTATGGTATTTTATCGTACCTTCCCGATAAGTAACCAGACCTTCGGACTCATCTTTGTTTTCACAAACTGTCTTTTCCAAATAAAGAGTCACACTTAGGACTTTCTTTCTTATTTTGTTTTCCCTTTAAAAATAAAACAAAAATAAGTAGCGATTTCAAGTCTTTTTTTAAAAAATAAAAAATTTCATAAATAAAAAGCGAGTTCGTCATCGAGTGGAAACACATGGTGCAAAATACGGGGTCCACACATAGTGAAATTTTTTTTTTTTTTTAATAGTTAGTGTAAAATAAATTTTGTTTTCCTTTTAATCACAAATTAATTTATGGCAAAACCTCAACTGTGTTGTCTTACATTCTTCTTTCATAATAGACTCAAATTTTAATTTAAATGTAGTATAAATATATAATTAGATTCAAATTTCGTCCACTAAGATTGATCGGGTTTGAATTTGAACCCTGGTTAGGGTCATACTCCCATCCAATCCAAACTTGTGGTTGGGCTTGAATTTCTTGGCCCAATAAGAGAAATCATTGACTAACAGCTCTTAGTTTGGGCTGGGCTTGATGGTCCTCAGGCTATGTGGGCTCCACTAAGATTGATTGCATCTGAATTTGTCCCATCCAATCCAAACTTGTGGTTGGGCTTGAATTTCTTAGCCCAACAGCCCAGGCTATGCAGGCTTAGTACTGATTGGGTTTGGGCTTCCATGTAGTTGTAATTAGATTCTATGTTTCCTAATATTAACACTAAATTAGGTTTAAATATCATCTCCCTGCAATGAGTTAGGTGGATATTTTATTTGAAAAGTCTAATGTGAAAGGTTGTTCTAGGAAGTCGTTTTTTGATGCAAATTTTCTATCGAATCCTAATCTTAGAAAGCAATAGGAAATTTACTACTAAGATTTCTAAAAAATAACTACAAAATATAAGAAAAGTATCAAACTAGAATTTCAAAGAAATGACCACATCAAAGTGTAAGAAAAATATCAAACTTGAAAGTGAAATATAATACAATTCAACTATGAAAATGAAGGGCAAAGTAATAGACCAAGTGCAAAGAAAATAGCTTTTTGGTTTTATTCACGAATTCCTTATATCATAATTATGAACTCTAGAGGCCACATGGGTTGTTGGCCTTGGAGTGACTAAAAGGTACAACTAAAAAGCGTTGAATGGTTGGAGAAGTAAAAGTCAACATGGATAAAGGACTTTTACCTATAACATTATATATAGAAATTGTTTATTCTTTTTTTTTAAAAAAAAAATATGGTAAAGGTAGTAAAGTCTTGTTAAAGATTATTTTGAGCCCTAAAAACAAATTGTGAAGGCTTGTTAAAGATTATTTTGGATACGTTTCATGTATTAATTTTTTTTTAATATCTCAATTTTTTTAAATGATTTTTAAAAGTTATTATCTTTTGAAATGTAAATCTCATTGAATTTTTGCATTATATAAAAATTACGATCATATTTTTTTACAAAAAAATGAGAAATATATTTAAATAATATCTTAATTTTTCATTTTCTATTATAATTAAGAAAAGGATTATATTTCACACAAACCTTGTTGAGACATATTTCAAAGTGAGAAAAAAAATTCTTTTAGAGAAGTCTTTCAAAAAGAAAGAAAAAAAAAAGGTCTTTCAAAGAGGAGCCCTAAGAGTTGAAGCTATTTTTTATGCTGTTTGGAAAAGAAGGAAAAGTAAATTCAATATTATAATCCGCTAACATGATTTTGTATGGTTACATTTTTTATTTTTTATTTTCATAAATAAAAATAATAATAATAACTCCTATATGAAATATAAAACTCTTGCAAACTTATTTTAAAAACATAATAATTTTTAAAAATTAAGATAAATTAAGATATTAAAAAAATTTTACTTTTCAAATTTTAAAAATTATAAAAATAAATTTTAAAGACATAAGATAAGTCCAAATTCTTTACAATGTCCTATCTAGGTTTAACAATTTTTTTTTAAAAAAAATAAAACATTAGAGCACTTAAAATATTGTACTCCATTGAGTCATTTAAAAGTATAAACATCAATAAAAATGAAAAGAACTAGCAAAGAAGGAAAAGATGTACTAAACAAGACACACCTTTTGTTAGGAAGGCATAAAAGCCAAAAGTAAAATTTAAAAGAAAAAGCGGAGAAAAAATAAAATTGGTATTAACCAAGGTGTTTATTGATGGCTTTCTTTAACTATTATCATATCAATTTCTACGAAATAAAAGAAAAGAACAAGTAAAGGAAAAAATTGAAAAAAAAAAAACCTTAATAATGCTATGAAAATGTAAAGAAAAGGATTGTTGGTTGTTGCATGGAGAGAGAGATAAAAGGAAAAGTAAAATGCAAAAGAGAGAAAGAGAAGGAAAGGTAAAATATAAAAGAAAGGGTAAAACACAAGCCCCTACAGTACAATTAATAATAAGAGGTAGGCCTTGGGCTCTTTTGATATTCGATGCCAAAGGGTACAACCAACTACCACAAATAATTGAGAGAAAAGAAGGGAATATCCTCATCACCATGTTCAAATTTTTGAGCGGGACTAAAGGAAGTCACTCAGCATCCAAAGACTCGTTTGTTGTTACAATCCAACCATGGCTTCAACTAGCAGTGTAGGGAATTAAACCGAATTCCCAACCCGTGAGAAACAAAATTAAAGAAAACACACACCAAAGAAAAGATAATCACACGCACAAGACAGTATTTACGTGGTTCGGCAATTTGCCTACGTCAACGGAGTTGCAGGGATATCACTATTATCAGGGAAGAATTCAGAGTACAACCTGGCGGCTACAATATTCTCTCTATATATATAACACGACAACCCCACCACACTAAAAAACCCTAATCATAAAGGGTGGTTCCACAATGGGCTAAACGGCCCAACAGGCCTCAATAAATCTCCCATTAAAAAGCCATGCAATATTATTCGGGTCGGGTCGTCAAATTGGATCAAACAAAACTAGGCTCCACAAAGCCCAACAAATCTCCCACTTGGAGACTAGTCCAATCACCAACATCAAACCGCTATCCTCCAAGAAACAATCCCTCATCCCTACAACTCATCCTCCTGTCCTCAAGCTAGAAGACCAATTGAAGCTGCGCACAGCTTCAACTTCTCAATAGTGACACCCTTAGTCAACATGTCTGCAGGGTTCTTAGATCCACAAATCTTCTCAAGTATTACCAGTTTATCCTCAACAAGATAACGGATAAAGTGTATTTTGTTTGTATATGTTTCGACTTTGAATGAAAAACCGAATTTTTGGCAAGAAAAATTGCACTCTGACTGTCACTGTGTAGAATGCCCATCTCCTGCTTCTTACCCAATTCATCTAAGAAACCATGTAGCCAAATCATCTCCTTTCCAGCTTCAGTTGCTGCAACATACTCAGCTTCTGTAGTAGACAAAGTAACAATCTTCTGTAGATTTGAAACCCATGATATAGCTGTACCACCTAGAGTAAAAACAAACCCAGTAGTACTCTTTCTACTATCAATATCACCAGCAAAATCAGCATCTACATAACCCTGCAATTTCAAACTTGCACCTGTGAAGCAAAGACATGTATCTAATGAACCCTTCAGATATCTTAGAATCCACTTGACTGCCTCCCAATGCTGCTTTCCAGGCCTACTCATGAATCTGCTCACAACTCCCACTGCATGTGCAATGTCTGGCCTTGTACACACCATAGCATACATCAAGCTACCAATAGCTGAGGCATAGGGCACCTTGCTCATATGGTCCCTTTCTTCTTCTGTCTTTGGTGACTGTTCTTTGCTTAGTTTGAAATGGCTCCCCAAGGGTGTGCTCACTGGTTTAGCTTCATTCATGTTGAACCTGCTGAGAACTTTCTTCACATACTCTGATTGTGAAAGCTTCAATGTACCATTAGCCTTATCTCTAATGATTCTCATACCAAGGATTTGCTTGCAGCTCCCAAATCTTTCATTGCAAATTGTTTGGACAATTGCTTCTTCAGATTATTAATCTTCTCAATGTCAGACCCTGCAATAAGCATATCATCCACATACAACAGTAATATGATGTAAGAATTGTCAAAAGACTTAACATAGCAACAGTGATCAGCTTCACATCTCTTGAACCCAATTCTATGCATAAAACTGTCAAACTTCTTGTACCACTGTCTAGGAGCTTGTTTAAGGCCATACAAGCTTTTCTCAGTTTGCAGACTAGATTCTCTTGTCCCTGAACAATGAACCCTTTTGGCTGAATCATGTAAAGGTCTTCCTCCAAGTCACCATGAAGGAATGCTGTCTTCACATCTAACTGCTCAAGATGTAAGTTTTCTGCAGCCACCATTCCTAGTACAAGTCTGATTGTTGACATTTTCACAACTGGAGAAAATATCTCTGTGTAGTCAATGCCCTCCTTCTGCTGGAACCCTTTAACAACTAATCTGGCCTTGTAACGTTTACTACCATCATGCTCATTCTTTATTCTGTATACCCACTTGTTGTGCAAAGCCTTCTTTCCTACTGGCAATTCAGTCAATTCCCATGTCTGATTCCCTAACAAGGAATCCATCTCATCCTTCATGGCTAACTCCCACTTGCTTGAATTCTCATCTTGCAAGGCTTCATCATAACACTCTGGCTCACCGCCATCAGTCAACAAGAGATAATTTAAAACAGGTGAATAACGCTGTGGAGGTCTAATGTTCCTGGAAGATCTGCGAACTTCAACTACAGGTGTACTCAGATCTACCTGTGAATTTACATTCTCCTTATCTTCTTCACCCCCTTCTGGACAGTACTTTCAGTCAATTCATCTAAGTTGACAAACTTAGATTTCTTTTGATCTATCTCTGTAACATCTGACACTACAGTTGACCTGTCCTTGTACATAACCTGTTCATTAAATATCACATTTCTACTTCTGATGATTTTCCTATTTTGTTCATCCCAAAACCTATAGCCAAATTTCTCATCACCATAGCCAATGAAAAAACATATTTTTGACTTTGCATCAAGTTTGCTACGAGCATCAGAATCAATATGAACATAAGAAACACAACCAAAAACTTTTAAATGTGAAAACTTCACCTCTTTACCGTTCCAAACCTCCTCAGGAAGTCTGAACTCCATGGGAACTGATGGTCCTCGGTTTATCAGGTAAGCTGCAGTGCTAACAGCATCAGCCCAAAAAGTTTTTGGTAGTCCAGCATGCAACCTCATACTTCTAGCACGCTCATTGAGAGTTCTGTTCATGCGCTCAGCCACACCATTCTGCTGTGGTGTCCCAGGAATGGTCTTCTCCATCCTAATTCCCTGTGCAGCACAATACTCATTGAACCCTCCATCTATGTACTCTCCTCCATTATCTGACCTCAAACATTTTACTTTCAAACCTGTTTCTGTCTCAACCATGGCCTTCCACTTCTTAAAAGTTTCAAATACATCAGATTTATTTTTCAGAAAATAAACCCATACCTTTCTACTTGAGTCATCAATAAAAGTGATGTAGTACCTTGAACCTCCTAGGGATGCAACCGGAGAAGGCCCCCACAAATCAGTGTGTACTAGTTCCAATTTTTCAGCCTTCGGTGTCCTGCCAGTTTTCAAAAAGCTCACCTTTTTTTGCTTTCCTAAGATTCAACTTTCACACATGTCAAAATCAATGGACTTCAATTCTGGTAGTTTTCCTTTTGACAACAACATCTTCATCCCTTTCTCACTCATGTGACCAAGTCTGCGGTGCCATAGGCTTGTATCAGTACTTGCATCAGCAACTACAATTGTGTCTCTTGGACATGAGGTCATATACAGAGTACCAGTCTTCTTTCCACGAGCCAATACCCTAGCTCCCTTTGTAACCTTCCAAGTACCACCAACAAATAGTATTGCATGTCCTTCATCATCAAGTTGTCCAACAGAAATCAGATTCCTCCTCAGGTCAGGAATATGTCGAACCTTCTCCAGTAACCAAACAGACCCATTGGGTAAAGATATCCGGACGTCTCCCAGACCCACAACATCCAAGGCTGAACCATCAGCCAAATACACCTTACCAAAATCACCTGCAACATAATTCTGTATGATTTCTCGGTGTGGAGTGGTATGAAACGAAGCTCCTGAATCCAAAACCCAATCATCAAGTGGACTGTCTACTGCAAGAAGTAATGCATCATGTACCTCTTCTGTTACAACATTAGCAGAATCATCTTCATTCTTCTTCTTAGGGCTTTTGCATTGCCTTTTAAAGTGACCTATTTTCCCATAATTCCAGCATTGTACTTGTTGGCCTGATCTAGATTTGCTTCTGTTCCGATTAGAATTTCTGGAATTTGATCTACCCCGATTTGAATATCTGTCATTACCTTTGCCTCTTGTCTCAAGGTTTAGGGCAGAACCAGATCCTGAGGTTTCACCTGCATCTCTTCGGCGAATCTCCTCAGCCAGAATTAAATCTCGTATATCATTGTACTTGAGCTTTTCCTTTCCCGTAGAATTGCTTACTGCCATCCTCCTGCAGCCGGCATCAAGCCCTCAGCTTCATGGTTGCCCGTCCCATCTGACCTGAATTCATGGTCTAGAGAGGAGGGGGAGAGGGGGGGGGGGGGTCCCCCTCACACTTCAAAAGAAACCCAACTCCACTCTAACAGCCCAAAAGCTCTTCTGAATATCCTCCAACAGGTGTCTCCACCCCATTGCATCTCCAACCCACTACCTGATTCATTGACCACCCAACCAGGAAGCAGCATCTGGCTCTTTAAGAGCCCTCCACTTGGCAAGAAGTGTGACCTGTAGCAAATGAAAAAAACAAGCCCCATATGGGGGTCTACAAATATGCCCCTCTTCGGTAGAGCTCACGAGTGTAAGGAATATGAACACTGGAATGAAAAGAAAGTGTGAATAGTGAGTGGAATGAAGTGAACTCTACCGAAGAACCAAGGAGACCCCCATAGGGACACGAGTGAAACACAAAGTCACTCAGGCCAACAAACGAACACAATGGCTCTAATCCTAAAAGAAAAAAATGATGTCTCAAAGCACCTCTGAAGCTACACTAAGGACCTAGGCTCCCTCTAAGACGTCTCCAAAAATGACCCAAAAGATCAATGTCAAAGATGAGTAACGGTCGAACCACTCTGAAGTATAGAAAAGACTACGCTCAAAGGAGACTGCCCTAGGCGAGCTATATGAGAATGCCGAGTGTAGGGTGCCCAATAACATGACCAAAGTATGTGTCACGAACTCAAAGAACTATGTCATGTGTAGTGGAAGGGGGAAGTCTAGAAGAGCAATGATGAATAAGCGATAAGCACCAAGCAATCAGGCAAAGAGAACGACTCTAAACGCCCAAAATGAAGGGAAACAAGATGACTTAAAATGCCTGGATGAGTATGCACGACGATGGCTCTGAACGCCAAAACTAAAGAAAGATGGTGACTCAAAATCGAACAAGACTCAACTCAATCTAACAAAACAATGACCGATCGATATAGGTGCGGTCCTGGCTCAAACTGAACATGAAAAGTGATAGGAACATGGCCGATTGATATAGGTGCGGCCTCGAAACTCTAATTGGAACTAACAAAACGATGAATGACCGATCGATATAGGTGCGGTCCCGACTTGAAAACTCAAACTCAAACTCAAACTGACATGACGAATGACCGATCAATATAGGTGGGTCCTGACTCAAACTAAACACGAAAAGTGATAGGAACATGGCCGATCGATATAGGTGCGGCCTCGAAAACTCGAACCGACACGGAAAATGACCGATCGATATAGGTGTGGTCCTGACTCCAAAACTTAAACTCAAACTGACATGACGAATGACCAATCGATATAGGTGCGGTCCCAGAAACTGAACTAACATGATGATGACCGATCGATATAGGTACGGTCCCAGAAACTAAACTGACAAGAAACGATGAATGACTGATCGATATAGGTGCGGTCCTAGAAACACAAATTGATATGACAAGGAGATGGCCGATCGATATAGGTGCGGCCCCGAACTCTAACTGACAAGACAATGACCGATCGATATAGGTGCGGTCCTAGAAACTGAACTAACATGATGATGACCGATCGATATAGGTGCAGTCCCAGAAACACAAACTGATATGACAATGATTGATCAATATAGGTGCGGTCCTAGAAACTGAACTAACATGATGATGACCGATCGATATAGGTGCGGTCCCAGAAATTAAACTGACATGACAAGGAAATGGCCGATCAATATAGGTGCGGCCCCGACTCAAACTCAAACTGATAGGATGATGACTGATCGATATACGTGCGGTCCCAGAAACTGAACTGACATGACAAGGAAATGGCCGATCGATATAGGTGCGGCCCCGACTCAAACTCAAACTGATAGGATGATGACCGATCGATATAGGTGCGGTCCCAGAAACTGAACTGACATAACAAGGAAATGGCCGATTGATATAGGTGCGGCCCCGACTCAAACTCAAACTGATAGGATGATGACCAATCGATATAGGTGCGGTCCCAGAAACTGAACTGACATGACAAGGAAATGACCGATCGATATAGGTACGGCCCCGACTCAAACTCAAACTGATAGGATGATGACCGATCGATATAGGTGCGGTCCCAGAAACTGAACTGACATGACAAGGAAATGACCGATCGATATAGGTGCGGCCCCGACTCAAACTCAAACTGATAGGATGATGATTGATCGATATAGGTGCGGTCCTAGAAACTGAACTGACATGACAAGGAAATGGCCGATCGATATAGGTGCGGCCCCGACTCAAACTCAAACTGATAGGATGATGACCGATTGATATAGGTGCGGTCCCAGAAATTGAACTGACATGACAAGGAAATGGCCAATCGATATAGGTGCGGCCCCGACTCAAACTCAAACTGATAGGATGATGACCGATCGATATAGGTGCGGTCCCAGACACTGAAATGACATGATAAGGAAATGGTCAATCGATATAGGTGCGGCCCCGACTCAAACTCAAACTGATAAGATAATGACTGATCGATATAGGTGCGGTCCTAGAAACACAAACTGATATGACAAGGAGATGGCCGATCGATATAGGTGCAGCCCTGAACTCTAACTGACAAGACAATGACCGATCGATATAGGTGCGGTCCTAGAAACTAAACTAACATGATGATGACCGATCGATATAGGTGCAATCCCAGAAACACAAACTGATATGACAAGGAGATGGCCGATCGATATAGGTGCGGCCCCGAACTATAACTGACAAGACAATGACCGATCGATATAGGTACGGTCCCAGAAACACAAACTGATATGACAAGGAGATGGTCGATCGATATAGGTGCGACCCCGACTCTAACTCAAACTGATAAAATGATGACCGATCGATATAGGTGCGGTCCCAGAAACTGAACTGTCATGACAAGGAGATGGTCGATCGATATAGGTGCGGCCCCGACTCAAACTCAAACTGATAAGATGATGACCGATCAATATAGGTGCGGTCCTAGAAACTGAACTGTCATGACAAAGAGATGGCCGATCGATATAGGTGCGGCCCCGGCTCAAACTCAAACTGATAAGATGATGACCGATCGATATAGGTGAGGTCCCGACTCAAACTGAACACGAGAAGTGATAGGAACATGGCCGATCCATATAGGTGCGGTCTCGACTCAAACTGAACACGAAAAGTGATAGGAACATGGTCGATCGATATAGGTGCGACCCCGACTCTAACTAAATTGAAACTGACAGGATGAATGACCGATTGATATAGGTGCGGTCCCGACTCAAATTGAACACGAAAAGTGATAGAAACATGGTCGATCGATATAGGTGCGACCCCGACTCTAACTAAACTGAAACTGACAGGATGAATGACCGATCGATATAGGTGCGGTCCCGACTCAAACTGAACACGAAAAGTGATAGAAACATGAATGACCGATCGATATAGGTGCGGTCCCAACTCGAAAATTCAAACAGACAAGATGATGAATGACCTAATCAAATGGCCCAAAGCCAAAGGATAACCCAGATAAAGACGCAAGCAAACTCGACCGGAGGGGATATGCCCTAGTATAGCAACTCATGAGGATCAACAACTAGGTCAGAAGGTGAATGAAAGTCTACTGAAAGGTCCGATACTCTCGGAGAAAGGGGTATGCCCCAGTATGACCACTCGGAGGGGTCAACAACTAGATCAGAAAGTGAATGAAGCATGTGGAAGACCCGATGCTCTCGGAGAAGGGGGTATGCCCCAGTATGTGATGATGAACAAACAGAGATGTGAAATGACACAAAACTACAATACTATGAAATACGCTCAATCATCATGTAATGAAAATGTCCAACCTCGTATAGGTAATGCCAAATAGGACCATGTATCATGATACCATTCTAACAAGACAAGACTAACTGGTGAATAACAACAATAAAGATCAGTGCTCAAAATGCAAAGAGATAACAAATCAACAGTTAACATGCCAACTATCAAAATGAAAACATCATCACTAATAAATCGACAATCTGTCAGGCCCTGCCATCATGGAAGATGTTGAACCTAAAGTCCGAAAGATGTATGAAAGCACAACCAAAGTGATCGAGGACTAAACTACATCTCCTCCTAATCGAGAGAGAGGTGAGGTCATGTGTCACGGTGGGATGTGTAGGATAAAAGAAGGTGATGACCAGGCTCTGGTATGATAGAAAGCATGAAAGTATCCCGAGTGAAATGTCTGAGTACGAAATGAAAGGTATGTAAGTATCTGAGATCATCCAAGTATGCCGAGAAGACTAGACCCAAGGCGTCAATAGCTCCATAATCCATCAAAAGCAACAATCACAAACAGAAAGTCAAATCTCGATGTCAAAACATCCAACTAGGTGGCTATGCCCCAGTATGCAATGAGGACAACATGAAACAATCCAATAATCTCCATATCATCTGGTAGATGCTCCAATGTAAAGAATCAATCTGATCTCTCTCCAAAAGATGGATATGCCCCAGTGTAAAGCAGTGCATCCGAGCCGACAACTGCTGAAGAAGATCATGCTAGTGTATGTCAACAAATCAATCAATCCCTACTCCTGGTGCCAAAACGGAAACATCTCAACATAATCCATATGAATCAGAATCCCAGGGCTCTATGAATGTGAATGAGGTGGCTATGCCCCAATATAAACCATCTGAAGTGACTATGCTCCAAGATAAACCAAAGTCCATCGTCAATGAGAGAGCTACACCTCAAAATAAATCGTCATCTCAAGAATCAACCATCAATGAGTAGAGTGTGTCCCAATGCAAAGTATGGAGTAGAGTGATTGTATCTCCAATAAAAATGCTCTCTGAAATGGCTATGCCCCGGTGTAAGGTCATCCCACAACTCCTAATCCATCATAATCCAAGTGAAGCATCGAACTGACTATGCCTCGGGGCAAGGCATCATCCCTGAAGAAAACGTCATCGATGAGCGGGGTATGCCCCAGTGTAGATAACGTCACCTCTGAAAATCCATCACCGATAAGAGGGGTATGCCCCAGTGTAAATCATCATCTCAACTCCACATCCATCATGCTCTGAGAAATAATCACCGACCAAGCTCGAGTATTGCCCATGTGTGAGCCGTCAAACACAATATGAAGTAATGGCCTCAGGGTGGTCTTCAGACACGGGACGTAACGTAGGCTAAGGTAATAGGGTGAAAGAAATGAAAGGAAACTAGGCTCAAAGATCCCAGTGATATAATCCTCATACCCCTCGTGCATGAGATGCAATGCGTAGAAAACGTCATGAGTCCCGGACCCAGGGGTCTCAACACGAAAAGTGACAATAAATGAATGGACACATCGAATAAACAAGTATGATGTGTGTGTACCAAACCCAAGCCAAACATCAAGCAGAATGAGAAAAGAGTGAGAACAGATGAGGTAGGGTGAAACGGAGGAATAAAATAAAGATAGAAGAAGACGAAGAGATAGAAAAGTGAGTGATGGTCAACTCGCATCAAAGCATGGAAAATAGTCACATCTGAAATAGATGGAATGATGGATAGAGCAAGAATCCAGAGATACTAAAGAAAAGTCTCTCGCATCTCTCATAAAAATCGAATGGGCGACTCATACTCTCACCCAAAATATACATCTAGATGAATCTCAGAAAGAAGCTCTCATACAAACTTCCTCTAACACATGAACTCAATGAAATAACCTGGCACGTCCATACACATGCCCGATGAAGAACGATATAATGAATAACGCGTTTTTTTTTTTTTTTTTTGCGCATACCCTGATCAATAATGAATTATCTCCCATGAAATACATAGCCAAACGAATAAAAACACCCCATGTACTGATGTAACATGAATCATCTCTAACAAGACAACCTCTCAAAATGAGATCTCTGGACCACTGCTCATAAGGCAAGCAGGGAAGGAACGTGACAATCCTCCATGCAGTGACGTGTGAAAAACCACCACTCAAGGTGAAACACGGATAATGTCGAGTAAGCAATGATGAAAGAAAAGACAGAGAACGAATATCACAAGTGGTGATATGTGATATCGGAAAATAGTGATGAAATGATGTCCAAGTGAAAAATATCACAATGAAGAGTGAAGAATAATGCCTGAATATGTATGTCAGGTCTGGAACTCATGACGTATCCAATCATAGCATGCAAGCACTACAGGATCCCCAACCCGGTGTAATAAGTAAATGAGGTGATGAAAGAAAAAGCTATGTGCTCATGTGAGGCTCAAAGGGCTAGCAACAGGTAACTCTATATGTAAGGGTGATAGGGTAAATAGGCTCATGAAATGATGGCTACCCATCATTTGACCACAATCTCAAACATCGTGCTTTTAAGACCCCACATGGTCAATACTGAAGACTGGCATCCATCCAACAAAGTCATGGCGACTCCTCTGAAATCGTGCGAAAGCCCCCACTGATGCTCTATGATAACCATCAATGTCCTCTGAAAATCAACTCACTCTATCATCGCCAGCCACTCACTATCGTCTCATAAAATCACCATCTCTAATCATCCCGACTCTCTGAAGTCATGCGCAATGGCTCAAATCTGGATGCTCCACGATAACCCCTCTGTCTCAACAATATCGTCAAGTAGTCAAAACACTCTCTCATCACGATCCATCTATCATCGTGCAAAGCTCACCTCGGGTCAAACCATCTCAGACACTACCTGGTCAGATCCATGAAATGATGGAAAGGATAGGCAATGGTACTGTAGTATACAAAGGCGAATATGGGTAGTAAAGTCGTGTAATGGTACCAAGGGGTGGTGTCATGTCAAGCTCAAAATGGGTAGGTCATCAAGTCCACAAAGTCAAGGTATGAATATGGATATGGTACCGCTCTAATCAAAAGGTGACATGAGTCACAGTCTCGAACTCCCTAGGTCGATCTCCTGATCCTAAGTCAATAGGCTCAATATCCTCTATGATAGGTCAGGCCAAAGTGATCATGATATATAAGTGAAAAGACGTCTCATATCGAAAGCATAACACACATCAACACAAGATATGTAAAACACACTCACGAGAAAAATGCCACATACTCAAATAAAATATCATATCATTAAATGAATCAACGAGTACATCATGTGTGAAACGATAAAGGACTACAAATGACCAGACTCTCAACATGAACTACAAACGACCCTAAACCAAAACCAAATTGGACTCAACAAAGCAAAGATGACTCTGACGAACTAAAAACAGGACTCAACAAAACGGAAACGACTCTGATGACGACCATAATCAGGATGAAAAGGTGCTCTAAAGTGAACTACTGCAAAGTGATGTATCCATGTCTACTGAACCAAGTCCTCAACCTGGCAGATCCCAAAATACCATATGCCAACAGTACCATCAACATCCAAATCAATCTACTGAAGACTAGGAGGAGGAGGGACTGCATGTGTAGAATGCGTAGGCAGAGGATTGGTGGTCACATTGGGCCCAGCCAAGTTGACCAACCCCGAATCGATCAAGTCCTGTATCGCATGATGGAGTGCCGAACAACGCTCAGTATCGTGTCCCTAAATCTGATGATACAAGCAATGCTCATGAAAGCGAAAATGTGGAGGAATAGGATGCGGCAAAGGGCGTGGCGCCAAAGGAACGATCAAACCACCATCTCTGAGCTTCTCAAAAGCTCTAGTCAAGGTCATGCCCAAAGGAGTGAACTGTCTTGCAGCCCTCTGTGCATACGGTCTAGGCGGTGGGTGAGTAGTGGCTCTCGGATGCGAAGGTCGTGGCTGCATGCTAGTCTGAGTAATGTAAGGCTCCTAAACATAATTCGGCTGATACTGATATTGCAGGTGAGAGAAATGAGCTTTGACTGTAGGAGGCCTATAAAGCGAGTGATGCGTAGGCCTTCGATGCTGATAACTAATAGCGCCAACCTCTCCAGATCTACTAAATGGTCCAATCAGCTTCTTCCCCTTACTGTCAGGGGAAGGAGTAGTATCTGTCCATAATCCTCGAGCAATGGCCTCCTCAACACTGAAAGCTGCCTGAACCAAACTCCTGAGATCCTGAAATGGGATGCCCACAAGACGTCTCGAGAATCTCGGTTGTAGGTTCCGAAGAACCATATCAATCTGATCCTGCTCCTTAGGTCGATCTATCATACCAGCCACTTTTGCCTCCAACGAGTGATAAAGGAAGAAATAGACTCATCTGGCCTATGCCTGGTGGCCTCCAACTCTCGTCTGGATACATCAATATCGGCACTGAAATTGAACTAAGTCAGGAACTCATGAGCCACATCCTCCCAGGTGCGAAGTCTCGAAGGCTCAAGTGAAGCAAACCATCTCTGAGCTGCTCCACTAAGTGACATGGGGAAGAGGGCCACCAACTGTGCATCATCTATCCCATGTGCTCTCATGACTGTGCTGTATAGTCTCAAGTGGATCTTGGGACAACCAATCCCACTGTAACGCTCAATGTCTGGCATGCAAAACTTGGCGGGCAAACTAGCCGCCGGTATGCCATCTCTGTCATCCCAAGTCAAACCTCCGTCCTGCAATTTGATCTGTCTCACCTTGGACTCAAGCCTCTCAACCCTGGCCTCCTACTCGGCTAATCGAGTATCCTCAATAGTAGGAACCATGAGAGGCGGCACTATGATAGTAGGTGGCAGAATGGACTCATAATGATCTGCCAGATGGAACGGAGTACCAAGTGAAACCCTAGGTGGACGAGTCTGTGCTGTCTGAGATGCATGAGGAATCGTCTCGTCAGCAACCATGCCAACTGGATGAGAATCCTGGCGAGAACTCTCTATCTGATCCAAGCGTCTACTGACTCCGGCCATGAACTCCTGGATGGAAGCAAGTGTGGAAGCTAGCTCGTCCGACATCTCAACTGAACTATCTGAACTTGGATATGAATCTGCTCTGATCAATCAACCTCCTACTCTCCTCCAAGAATGTGACTCCAGACTCAACCTATCACGCCCCAAGACCCACTCCAAGGGCGTGACGGTCATTTCACACCTCAAACCCGAAGGCTTAAAGTATAATCTGACCCAAACAATCATATTGTAACTGGATGTTACCAATTACCAAATACCTGTTCAGAGTAGCAGAACAAAATCTAAAATCCTCAAATTCAATTTCCAAATAACTTCCAAATATCAAATGATCCAAATGAACATAACTAACAGTTAAAACAAAATCCAACATAAAATCCTAAGTCAAATTCTAATGATGACTATTCCTCAGCCTAGCCATCACTCCTCACCCGAACTAAGAGTACCTGAAAAATTTTCAACAATTGGGAATGAGCTCACAGCCCAATAAGGAATATTAATGCAATTCATGGATCAAATATTTTCATTTCAAATAGGAGAAATCATTTTTTTTTTCTCATCAAATATCAGAGTTTCAACAATACTAATATATTCAAAATTCAACCAACCATTTTCATATCAAATTCAAACACTTTCACATAAGATTCAATCAAATCCATTCAATTTTCATTACTCTGGTTATCAAATATCAAATGCCCAGTTAGGTGGGACTTTTCAAATGGGTGGCTAGCCTCAAATTGTTCCTGGTGGACGGAACCAAACACTACTAGTACTAGTAACCTCTAACCAAACCCCTAGAGGCTGGGGTCCAAATCAATTACATTTCCACCATGAAATGTAAAGGTCAACTATTATATCCCGTTGACAGGGCCAAATAGTCAACTATTATATCCCATTGATAAGGGCCAAATAAACCAGAGTGATGTTTTTGTTCAAGTATTCAAATTTACACAACATAATATCTCCATATTTTGTGTCATAAATAAAACAAAATATTCCAACATAATATTTAGTGCAAAACAGTCTGATCCATGCATGGTAACAAAATATCATTTTCTTTTCCACAATTCAAAATAACATATAAAATAATTTAATTTTATAAATATTGCATTAACTTCCCTTACCTCAAAATATGCAAAGACCTTGAAGGAAAAATAACCCTGAAAAGTCTACTCCTCACCTAACACAATAAAAAGACCACTATTACTATTTACCTCAAAATATAAATCTGATAATCCTAAAAATTTCTAAATGTTAAGATTAATATTTCTGATTAACAAAGTAATAATTTAATTACTCTATTCCTTATTTAATTAAAATTAATAAATTCTCAATTTGTTTCTAATAACACATTACTAATTTAATTAAATTACAATTTTATTTCATTATAAAATTCTATATATATATATATATATATTTTGCTAAATCTCTCATTCTATTTATTACAAAAAAAAAAGACCATTATTACTATTATCTTATTTATTAATCTAGAACTAAATATTATTATTATTATTATTATTATTTAATTAAACAATTCAAAAGCCATTCATGACTCTCGGGTACACCAAACCAAAAAGTAAGTTTTTTTTTTTTTTTTGCTTGCTTCCAGCACAGCACGCGTACGCCCCTTTTGTTTTTGTTTTTTTTTGTTTTTTTGTTTTTTTTTTTCCTTCTTTCCTTCCAGTGCTGTGGACACGCATTCTTTTTTTTTTTTTTTTTTTTTTTTTTTTTTATATTAACCCTAACCTAAAATCGAAACTTTCCAAGGAATTTTTTTTTTTTTTCATCTAATAAAATTTAAGATCTCCTAAATTCCAACAATAAAATCAAAATCTTAAATTTTTATTATTTTGATATTAAAACGAATTAAAAATAAAATAATCTAACCCTAATCTAGATTTGGGGTTTTCCAAAAAAAATATATCTAATGTGTTTGAAATTAATCAATGAATCTAAAATATTAAACTAGGGGTTAGATTCTTACCTATAGAGATCTGTTCTTCAACCCTGAAATCTGACTCCAACCTACGTTCTCTGGAATTCTGCGAACAGGAACTCTATTCAGAAAAGAACGGAAAGAATAAAATTTCTAATTTATACCTAGGGTATTTATTCGTAAAATTACCCTTTTACCCCTCTTCCTTTTTATTAAATTAATTAATTAACTAAATTAATTATTATTAGTAATTTCCTAAATTACCCTTAAAAGAAAATGCTTGGGCGTTACACAACCGACTCCTAAACCGACTCCCTACAATGCAAACAAAACGGATGAAGGACACGAGATAAAACTCTAAAAGACGACAATACAACATGCAAGCACATGGTCCTGAGATGGCAATCCGAAATTTGGATGTATGACGAAAACTCTAGAGTCATAAAGGTACCCACTGCGAGATGGGTACAAATGTGACCAGAGAATCTCCATCAATAATCCGAGATAAAAGAGGTGTGAAAAAAAAAACGCTATCACGAGATCAATACCCCATCTATAACCACATATCCTTGAATCAACCTTCAACTCGAGCTCCATAAGAGAAAAAAATGGTAAGGTGATCAAAGCAACTCTCTCGAAAAAAGTGTGAATATGAAAACGTGTCTTTCACCTTTCAGTAATGAAAATATGAGCGTCGAGTCGAAAATTGAATCAAGGATCAAACAAAGAAATGGTGTATCAAACCCGTGATAGGTGCACAGCGTAAAAAGATGATCATGATCAATGAACATATCCCAAAGTATCCAACAAGTGACAACAAAGCGAAATGGTGTGTTGAGCCAAGAAAGAAAGACGAAAACCCTAGGGAGAAAGCATGACAAACTCATCAAGTAAAAAACATAATCCAATGTGACACGACAAAGGTGATCCAACCGATACTCAAACTCACACCGGTCTCTGAGCACTCAACTGGAGACTAAAAAGAGAGAGTGTCGAATCCGAACTATGACCTCAGAGGCTCTGAAAGCCCTCAGACGCACCCACGTGTAAGGAGAGAGTCCTAATTGAAGGATCTACGGCTCAACCTACGAGGTCAAGGTGGCTCTAAATGGATATGGGTGGACTTTAAAAGATCCCTAGCAGAAGCGATCGTACCCTCCAGCGGTACGCAACCTTCTGCACGCCTCCGGAGAGACGGGGCGCTTCCATGCAAGGTGGTCATCACCTCCACACATGCACTACCTCGTATCCCAGGGGGTTTCCTATGGTGAAACCTCTCAAAACTCTCAGCACTCAGGGGTAATCTAAGGTGCAGAGTGAACGGTGTGGGTGCATCCGAAAATCCTATGAAACTAAAAGAAAACACACTAGCCACACAAATATCCTGAAATCTAGCTCTGGGCTATACAAATCTTCAAAGTTCGGACTCCAGTCAGCATCAATATGTCGACCACCTCCATAATGCTCCCGTACATCGATATAGCCCATCGCTAGACCCTATTCCTAATCACTAGCTCGGTCGAAGAGCAAACAAAGCAACAAGTCTCGTATCAAATACGAGACCAAGGAAAATAATATCGACCGAGACTAGGGACTTGGAAATAAGGGGATAAGTGTGTGTCCCACATAGACAGGCAACTCATGCAATCACACGGAACGAGAGAATTCATGCAATAGGCAGTCATGCAAAACAGGTATATATCATCAAAATCTACACACAAACTAATCGAGAAGAATATCTGGCAAATGGTAGCATGCTCCATGATAATCAAGATAATATATAACTGAGAGAAACAATCATGTCAAATCAAAAGATATACAATGGTGAGTCTATACATGTGAAGTAATCAGAACAAACATGGCAAAATCAGAGTCATTATGCTAAGCAAGGTAAGATGATCAATCAACATAATCAGTATATCAATGTCCCAAACAAATATAGCTATGAAGCACGGAAAAAAACGCCACAATCGGAATGCTCAATCAAGATAAACAATCATCATAATCAATATGTCAATGTCCCTAGTTAAAACAAACACCCAAGCATTCATCAAGTGTAATGATATAAAGAGCTCTCAATGTGTAATCAATAGTCAAATAAGCACACACACAAAGAGAGGTGGGTACCCACTGATCGACCAATCAAACGCCACATTCACCTCAATCTATGTTCAAGCTTGACCCTCTAGTGATCCCTAGTGGAGTCGCCATTTTGTGGACCCCGCATTTCGGCTCATGCGTTTTCCACTCGATGACGAGCTCGATTTTTATTTGAAAAATTGATTTTATTTATTAAAAGAATGACTTGGAGTCGCCACTTATTTTTGTTTTATTTTTAAAGGGTAAACAAAATAAGAAAGAAAACCCTAAGTGTGACTCCTTATTTTGGAAAATGTGGTATGCGAAAAACCGGATCGGGTTCGGGGGTCAGGTTACTTATCAGGAAGGTACGGTAAAAACCGTAGCACCCTTCTAAGTCCCTAAAAACAGGTCTCTACTAATAAAATGAAGCTGACGTGGCAATTGACGAGTAAATCAATGAATATCCTGAATGATCATGCACACATAAAAGTCGAGACATGCATAAACAACGATTAGAGGAAAATGGGTACATACCTGGGCAATGAGCCACCATGCGCTATCAATAGAGGGTTAGTGCACAATTTAGAAATAATCGCATGTATGTTAGAGAGTAGGGTAAATCAATCATGTATGATAATCAAAGCAAACAATCAATCAATCAATCATAAAGTAACATATGTCGGGCTCCCACCAAAACCCATTTATTTCGCATGAATTAATATCACAGATTCCATTATTTCGGAATTATGAAAAAAAAATCCATGCCTATTAAAATCAAGAGGAGTAGAAGATTGCGGGCGGAAATGGATCCGGCGAATCGCGAGTGTCTGACAAGCCAAGCTGTCCGAGGAATCTGAATTGTCGGCTGCGGATGCTCTCCGGGTAAGCGTTATCAGAGGATCCGGACATGTCTGACCGGGGAAGTTGAATTGCCCTCCTCTCCCATCCGGCGTCAGGCACCGGATGTGAAATATCCGGAGAAGGTGGAACGTCGGCCGGATAGAATTCTTCCCCGGGTGGAATGAGCTATGTCGCGCGTCACAAGGGGGACCGTCTGCGTGTGTAAGGGAGAGAGAGCCACGTGGCATTTTTTAGGGAGGATCCCACAGGTAGGTGAAAGTTTAGAGAGAGAAGCGGGTTTGGTGGGTTGTATGGATATGGAGGCTTGGGTGAATGGTTTTAAGGGGTATATGAAGGAGTGAAGGATAACATGCACCCGTGAGACTCCATGTAAGTGAGGGAGTGGGATGGAGAATGAATGAGAGGAAAATGGGTGTGGTAGAGGATGCTTGATTCCTGTAAGCTTGAGTGAGGAAATGGGTATGGCTGATGCGAACAGTGAAGAAGGCGTAGGCATGTGGTAACCGTGTTATTCATCATGAGAACATGAAGCCTTTGCTTGGACAAGTTAAACTGGATC
This sequence comes from Vitis riparia, assembly GCF_004353265.1. Taxonomy (NCBI): domain Eukaryota; kingdom Viridiplantae; phylum Streptophyta; class Magnoliopsida; order Vitales; family Vitaceae; genus Vitis; species Vitis riparia. The sequence goes on along the minus strand of NW_023269688.1, from coordinate 188,769 downwards.
GAACTAACAAGCTCTTTCCCTGCTCTTCGCGACTCCGCTTGGGCCTCTCCTCACAACTTCAGCTTGCTTCTTCAAACCTCTAATGTCTCCACCCTTTTCTCTGTAGCATTGCCGTCTAAGAAAGGATCTCCTCTTTTCAAATATCTCCAGCCAAACACCAGGAAAACTGGAATGCTCTCCTCCTCTCACTCTACAAAATATACCCAGGCAGTTTGCTACTTTGCTTCACCCTCAAGCTAACGAATCTCCTCTCCAGAAAATGCCAAGAATAGAAGGGAAAAAGCGAAGAAAAAGAAAAAGAACAAAAAAAAAAAAAAAAAGAACAGAGCAATGTATAAGGGGAGATAATACCACTAAAACCAAGCTCTGCGTCACGAAGACCAAAAGAGCTTTCAAAAGAGCCTGGTGGGAGGATCTCAATGAACTTAACACACAAACACAAAATATATCCAACATGCAGCTCATATGGGAGAAAACAAAAATCAAATAAACAAAAGTCAGAAACAGGTTTGCCTCCTTAGGTAATCAAAGCAATCATCTGAATATCAGCAAGAAACGTAAGGTGATCCTAAAAAATAAGATAAGATAAAGTAAAAGATAATCAAACCTGACTAATTCTTCTCCTACCTCTCTAAAAAATGCTTTCCCCTCTACTCCTTCCTGTCCTCCTATTCACCGGTCAGCAAGCATGGCTTGCCCAACCACTCTCCCTGCTGCTGCACGCCTCCTGCAGCCGGCATCAAGCCCTCAGCTTCATGGCTGCCCGTTCCATCTGGCCGGGATTCATGGTCTAGAGGGGGGGGTCCCCCTCACACTTCAAAAGAAACCCAACTCCACTCTAACAGCCCAAAAGCTCTTCTGAATATCCTCCAACAGGTGTCTCCACCCCATTGCATCTCCAACCCACTACCTGATTCACTGACCACCCAACCAGGAAGCAGCATCCGGCTCTTTAAGAGCCCTTCACTTGGCAAGAAGTGTGACCTGCAGCAAATGAAAAAAACAAGCCCCATATGGGGGTCTACAGTCCTGCATTCCTCTATACCTCAATTACAAATAAAAACAAGTAACCTTGGAGCTTGTTTGACAATATTGTTGAAACTAATGTTCAAAAAATAGTTTTCCCAACCCAATGTTGAAAATAATGAATAAATTTTTTTTGAAAATTCCAATATGGAAAATATCTTTCTGGACTTATTACTTATAAAGGTACTATAAACTCATGTACAATATGACAATTCCCTAAGTATTATCTATATTTTCAATTCTTTATCACACTACTATATAAGAAAATACTTGAAAAAAACCTCAAATGTGCTCTTAAAAATGAACTTGTTTTCTTTTAAGTATCATTTTAAAATCTTTTTCCACGAGTCTAATTGTGGCTAGGCTATTGACCAACAAATAAACATGTGTAACTTTCCTCATCATTATAATTTATATTTGGGAAAAATGGGGATTTCATCAAAATATGAAATTTATGTAGCAATTATTAACAACCTAAATATAAATAGAACTAAAATGGAGAATTTACTTGTTTACGGAATAAATAGTTGAAAGTCTTATAAGTATAAAGGATGGTCATAAGTCATAAAAGCATTGCTAGGTTATGGAACTTGGATGGCAAATTGGTAGATTTGTTCTAGCCAAACTAGTATTTGTCTCTATAATAAAATCTCATATCATAAAGGGTAATGATACTTTAAAAATGTCAACTTCAAATATTTACATTTTTTTTATTGCACATATACTTGACATAACATAATTAAATTTTATTAAAACATACGATTGACGCTTTTTTAATTTACATGACCTTAATTTAGATGCACCGAACAAAACCAAACATCATTTAATAATTTCCATTTACTTTACCTTTGTTTTCTTTGGCAACTGATTCTAGCTCATTGCTTGTTTTATTGTACTTTATAATGGACAGATCTGAGTCAAAGTTTATTGAAGAAATCATTGGTGAGATTAGAAGATTAATTCCTAAGTTGTTACATGTTGGTGAGAACATAGTTGGAATGGATGAAAATTTGAAAAAAGTGAAGTTCTTGATAGACACCCAATCAAATGAAGTGAGCATGGTTGGGATTTATGGGATTGGTGGGATTGGTAAAACTACCATCGCCAAGGTTATTTACAATGATATGTTAGATCAATTTAAACGTCATAGCTTTCTTGAAAATGTGAGAGAGAAATCTAAAGATGATCGTGGTGTGCTTCAATTACAAGAAAAACTTCTTTGTGATATTCTAATGGAGAAAAATTTGAAGTTAAGTAATATTGATGAAGGAATCAAAATGATAATTAAGAGTAAGCATCACTTGGAAAAGGTTCTTATTGTTCTTGATGATGTAGATTGTCCAAAACAATTAAAATTTTTTGCTCCTAATTCTGAATGGTTTCATCCAGGAAGCATAATCATCGTGACCACGAGAAATAAACGTTGCCTAGATGTACATGAGTCATATTCATCATATGAGGCTAAGGGATTAGCACACAAGCAAGCTAAGGAACTCTTTTGTTGGAATGCCTTTCAACAACACCATCCAGAAGAGAATTATGTGGACCTCTCTAATCGTATATTGGATTATGCTAAAGGCCTTCCATTGGCTCTTGTAGTTTTGGGTTCTTTTCTTTTTCAAAGGGATGTGGATGAATGGGAAAGCACATTGCATAAACTAAAAACAAACCCTCTCGAGGATATTCAAAAGGTGCTCCAGATAAGTTATGATGGACTAGATGATAAATGCAAGAAGTTGTTCCTTGATATTGCATGCTTCTTCAAAGATCAGGAGGAAAAATTTGTTACAAGAATACTAGAAGGTTGCAAATTGCATCCCAAGATTGGACTAAGAGTTCTTGAAGAGAGGTGTCTCATTTCTATATTTGGTGGTACTATAAGGATGCATGACTTGTTACAAGAAATGGGTTCAGCAATTGTTCGCCAAAATTATCCAGAACAGCCTGGAAAATGGAGCAGGTTGTGGGAATATGAGGATATTGAAAGCGTATTTACAAAAAATATGGTAAGAGAAATATACATGAATATATTTGAGATCTATAGATACAAACTTATTTTTATTATTATTATAGTTTAAGTACCTTATCTATATAATTCTAGTGAATCCCTATGCATCTCATACTGCTTATTATCAATGCTTGTTTTCAGGGAACAAACAACATTGAGGGGATATTCCTAAATTGGACTAAAGCAAAACCTATACAACTTGCTACTGAAGCTTTCAGAAAGATGAATCAACTTAGATTGCTCAAAGTCGAATACAATATGGTGAAGCTTTCCCAAGACTTTGAATTGCCTTGTCATGATTTAGCATATTTTCATTGGGCAACATACCCTTTAGAATCTTTGCCATCAAATTTCCATGCAGACAATCTTGTTGAACTCAACCTCCAGTTCAGCAACATAAAACATCTTTGGAAAGGAAATATGGTATTGCTATTATTTAGTTATATTTTTCTTTAGAATAATTTTAAATTCTTTTGAAGTTTACTTATTGAAACTAATTTTCTTCTGTTACAGTGCGCTAAAAAGTTAAAAATCATTAATCTTAGTTATTCCAGGCATCTTGTTGATATTTCAAGCATCTCAAGTGCGCAGAGTTTGGAGATTCTAATTCTAAAAGGTTGTTCAAGGTTTCTTAAGTGTTCACCCATGCATTAATATTATTATTGGAGTTATTTATTAACTGTTTTCTTGAATTTAATAGGGTGCACAAGGCTCAAGAGTCTTCCAAAGAACCTTCATAAGTTGGAATGCCTTCAAACTCTTTCATGTGTTGGTTGTTCAAGGATGAAGAGTTTTCCTGAAATCAAGGGAAAGATAGGAAGGCTACAAAAACTTAATTTAAGTAAAACCAGTATAATAGAATTACCATCATCAATTAGGCATCTACATGGGCTTGAAGACTTGGATTTAAGTTATTGTGAAAACCTAGTGAGGCTTTTAGACAATATTTGTAGTTTGAGCTCTCTTAAAATTCTCTTGTTGGAAGGATGTTCAAAACTAAGGGGCTTTCCAGAAATCAATGGTGATATGAAAATTTTTGAAAGGCTTGATTTGAGTGAAACAGCTATAGAAAAGCTTCCACCATCAATTGGACATCTAAAGGCCCTTAAACACTTGGACTTGTCAGGTTGCAAAAACCTTGAGAGTCTTCTAATGAGCATTTGCAATTTGAGCTCTCTTCAAACTCTCTTATTAGGTGGTTGTTCAAAACTAAAGGGCTTTCCAGAAATCAAGGATGATATGGAAAATCTAGAAAGGCTTGATTTGGGTGAAACAGCTATAAAAGAGCTTCCATCATCAATTGAACATCTAAAGGCCCTTAAACACTTGGATTTATCAGATTGCGAAAACCTTGAGAGTCTTCCTGTGAGCATTTGCAACTTGAACTCCCTTCAAACTCTCTTATCAGATGGGTGTTCAAAACTCAAGGCAATATTAGAGGTGAACCTAGGGGTTGATTTATGCTCCTTAAGATCTTTAAATCTAACTTGTTGCATTCTAAAGTCAGGAGTAATCTGGAATAACTACTGGTTCTCCTCATTGAAAACATTAAATCCACAGTGCGATCAAAGGGAAGAAGAGATCCTTAATCATATTTGCCCCCTGTCATCACTGGTGGAATTATCTGTGAGAAACTCCAATCTCATGAAAAGAGAAGTCCTTAGTGATAGTTTTCACCTATCATCATTGCAAATATTATCTCCAAGGAACTTCCATCTAATGAAAGGAGGAATCCTCGGTGATATTTTTCATCTATCTTCATTGGTGAATTTATCTCTTAGGAATTGCAAACTAATGGAAGACAGAATCCCCGGTGATATTTGGAACCTACCTTCCCTACTAAAATTATCTCTAAGTAACTGCAATCTAACGGAAGGAGAGATCCTCAATCATATTTGTCATCTATCATCATTGGAAGAATTATATCTGGATCAAAACCATTTTAGGAGCATACCTGCTGGCATCAGTCAACTTTCCAATCTAAAAGGCCTTAGCTTGAGTCACTGCAAGAACCTTCTACAAATTCCAGAGCTTCCAGCAAGTCTACGATTTTTAGATGCGCATTGTTCACATGGTATTTCATCAAGCCCCTCATTTCTTCCAATTCATTCTATGGTCAATTGCTTCAAATCAGAATTAATTCAGGTATGATTCTCATGACATATACCTTTTTCTTTTGTACACACTGGATTTACATGGTGCTTTTGTGCAGAAACGCAAAATTTCTGTTGGTGATTCTTTATTTGGAGGCCATGGAATTAGCATTGTTATTCCTAGAAGTAGTGGAATTCTCGAGTGGATAGGGTATCAGAGTACAGGAAGTGATGAAGTAATAATAGAGCTCCCTCCAAATTGGTGTGAAAATAATGACTTGCTAGGATTTGCTTTATGTTGTGTTTATGTTTCACTTGATGATAAATTTAACTACCAATATGAGGATCCATCTGCCCATGAATCTCAGAATGAATCAGCTCATACATCTGAGAATGAACCCAACAATGGATCTGGTTGTGAATCTGAAAATGAAGAATTGTTGGAGTTCTATTGTAATTTGAGTATCCGAGAAAATAATCAATCAGCAGACGTGGAGCATTTCTCATTTATACCTTGTTGTGTTATTGATGGTGTATCAGATATAGCATGAGTGATATGTTATCCCAAGGTAGCTATTAAGAAAAGGTATCACTCCACTCAATGGAGACACTTTATGGCTTCATTTGGTAGTAGCAATACTGTTAGAGTGAAAGAGTGCGGAATCCATCTCATATATGCAGAAGATTATGAACAGAAGCATCCATCAATGGTACTATTGAAGACGAATGAGCTTGGTAAATTATTTTGTGTACTTCCTTTGATTGTGAAGAATACACACACACACACACACACACAAACACACACACACACACACACACACACACACACACACACATATACATGTACAAAGAATATAAATCTAGAAAGTTTCCTAATTACCTAAAATCATAACCTAGAATATAACTAATTTATAGTCAATAGGTTATTTACAAAATGAAAAAAAAATTAGTGATTGAAAAAGAATATGTTAATTTCCTTTATTATGGCCTCTCAAGATGCAGCTCTAGGTGGAGAGTCCAATCTTGAACATGAGAGAAAAAAAGTGGGTGTGTGGAAGTGGTTTGGTAAGAGCATATTGTCACAAGATGGTTCAAATGACCCTCCCCATGGGCTTATATAGGAGGAAGGAAGCTTCTGGAAGACTCTTGGAGCCATCTACACTAAGCCATTGGTAGGAAGAGTGTGGAAGGTTCTAGAGATGTCTAGAGATATCTACACATCTGTACACTATGGTGGAAGGCATGAGAGGAGTCCAAGGCTTTCTAGAGAATTCTAGGAATCTCTTGTATATCCTTGTACATAGGTTTGTACATAGAATTATGTAGGGTGTTCTAGAATATTCTTGATTTGTAAGGAACCCTCCAAGGTTCCAGAGAGTTTCATTGGTGCTTATAAATAGGTGAGAGCCTCATCTAGCCAAGGCACCACCCAAAATCACTTCCTAACCAAGCAAGTGAGTAATAAAAGCTTCCATTCTTTAAAGAGTTGCCTACTACGCCTTCTAAGCTTCTAAGTCATGAGCACCTTAGCCTAGCGAGCTAAGCATAGGGAGTTAGGCTGACTTAGCAAGATCAAGCGCCTTGACTTGTCTAAGTGTCGCACGAGCTTAAAAAACGACTAAGTCCTTGACAATATGCTAGTTGATCTTCAAATGATACATGAGCAATGTGAATAACACCATTCTGAACTTGATCATGCATGAAGTGAAAATTAATGGCCACATGTTTCATGCGTGAATGAGAAACTGGATTGGAGCAAAGATGAGTAGCATCAACATTGTCGCAATAAATCACAAGTGTTTGTGGAAATAGGTTGGGGTAGGATGAGTCTTGTGAGGATGGATGCAAGTGGGTTGGGGTAGGATGTGGGTTAGAGAGCGTAGGTGAGGTGCATAGTGGGGGTACTGATAGGATGGTGGGTGGGTCTTGTGACAGCGCATTGCATAAAGGTGTTTAGAGGGACAAAGTTGTACATAGTGATGAGACTGGTGGTGGTGGAGAAGGAAGAAGAGAGATTATAAGGATATGTGGGACCTAGGCGAAAATAGTGTCAAATTGAGGACAAAGTAAATGACTTTGAAGAAACGTGAAGAGAAACAAAGAGTTAACAAACTTGACATGAAAAGTGACAAAGATTTTGGAAGTGGAAGGATCAAGGCAAAGATATGCGCTTTGAGTGAGAGAGTACCCTATGAAGACACATGGTTTAGAGTAAGAGTCAAGTTTGTGAGTGAAGTAGGGACGAAGCTAGGGGTAGCAAAGACAACCAAAGACACGAAGTTTAGAGTAGTTAGGAGAAGTGCCAAAGATTTTCTCAAAAGAATGAGTGATTAAGGTGGGGAGTGGGTATGCAGTTTATAAGATAAACAACAATGGCAAAGGCATGAGACCAAAAGGTGAGGGAAAGATAGGCATGAGAAAGAAGGAAGAGATCGGTTTCAAAAAATGTGACAATGATGTATTTTGGAATAGCCATTGTTTTCAAGGGTGTGGGGGGAGTGTGAGGTGAGAAATACCTTGGGTGGCATTAAAATTTGCAAGATCTTGGTATTCACCTCCATTATCAGAGTAAAAGGTGATGATTTTGCAATCAAATTATTTTTCTACAAGAGCCTTAAATTGAATGAATATATCATGAACTTTGGATTTTTGCTTAAGTGGATAAACCAAATATACTTTGTGAAGTGATCGACAAAGATAACATAATATTTAAAATCATTATAAGAGAAGTCCACACATCAGAGAAAAGAATTTCAAGTGGTTGGGAGGAGATAATTTGTGACTTTTATTGCAATTGCAAGCATGAAAAAACAAACTTGATGACATAGAAGATGACAAATTGAAGTTGTAACTAGAAACAATGTGCTTTAAAATTAGAGAAGCAGGGTGACCTAATCGATGATGCCACTCAAATGAAGTAGTCTTGACACTAGAGAAGGCAAGTAAAGGTAATGACTTAGGAGGGAAGATCGACCACTCATACACTTCATTCTTAGTTCGACCCTTTAAAAGGATTGCCCCCATGCAAAGTTCCTTCACAAGAAACGAAAAAAGTAAGAATTCAACTGATACATGATTTGATGTGCAAAATTAAGAGATTGAAATCAAGTTTTTTTTTTCATACTAGGTACACAAAGAACATTATTTAAAGAAAAGGTAGTAATAGGAGTGATAAGAGAGGTGGAACCAGTATGTGTGATAGGAAGCCTTGTGTCATCACCAATCATGATGTTGTTGATGTTAGTGTACGAGGAATGGAGGGATGGATTGCTCAAGTTGGCATTAACATGATGAGAAGCACCACTATCAAGAAGCCATGATAGAGGGTTGCAAGTGATGTTGACAACAAGATCAACATGAGGTTGCCATGGTGCCTATGGATGTGGTGTCGAAAGGCAAGAATGCGTGGAGGCTTGAACCAGTATGAAGCAGAAGAAAAGGCACCATATGGTAGTGTGACATTGGAAGTTATAAATTTGACAAAAACCTTAGTAGAGATATAGATGTAGTTGGTCACCTTGTGATGGTACTAAATTTGGTCCGACATTGGGGGCCATGGGAGAGTGATTACTAGAGAGAAAGGATGGACACCAGCCCCTATTATGGCTAGGGGAATGAGATGAGTGCCAATTTATGTTTCGATGAGTCAGATTAGCAGTAGCAGGGAGGTGATCCAATGTAGGTTGCTTGGTATGAAGAGATGCTTCAAAATTTACGAGCTTTTCATGGAGCTCATCAAACGTGATTGCGGTGTCATGTGCTTGAATGACATAGATTAGTTCTTTGTATTCATCATCGACACCATCAAGGATTTGCTCCATGAGATCCTCTTCATCCATTAGGGCACCAAGGAGAGCAAGTTCATCTACATGAGCTTTGACGGTTTATAGGAAGACATTGATGCTTTATGAACCCTTGGTGGGATTCTCAAGGTGGCTATTGACTTGTTTAATGTGGCCACACAATGGTTTCACTTAGGTATTAGCAAGGATGGTCCATGCTTCATGAGAGATTGTGGCACAGGCAATGAATGGAATTATGTTGTGTGAAAAAGGGTTAATAAGTGCATTTAGTATCAATTGATCTTGATGAAGCCATGAGAAATAGGTTGGGTTGGGTATTAAGGTATTTTTGGCAATGAGAGTGGTGGGTGAGCAAGGTTTGGTTCCATCAATATAGCCAAGGAGGTCATAGCTAATGAACAGGGTTTGGGATTGAAGCCTCAATGATACATAGTTGGTAGTGGTTAGTTTAAGTGGGGCTTGAGCAGAAACATTTATTGAGATGAGTGTTTGATATGACTCATGGGTGTCGTGAATATTGAGAGTAGAAGTTGGAGAAATGGTGGCATTTTGGATGGCCATAAGGCTATGAGGATGAGGAGGAGCACTAGATGGCTTTAGCAAAGAGAAAGAGGCAAGAAGGAAGAACAAGTGGTGGTTGGCCAAGAAGCTTGAATGCTCTGATACCATATTGAAGACGAATGAGATTGGTAAAGTATTTTGTGTATTTCCTTTGATTGTGAAGAATATATATATACAAAGAATATGAATCTAGGAAGTTTCTTAATTACCAAAATTATAACCTAGAATATAACTAATTTACAGTCAATAGTTTATTTACAAAAGAAAACAAATAAGTAATTGATAGAGAATATGCTAACATCCTTTATTAGGTACAAGGCAGTACTTCTCATGGGAATTTTGGAAAGCATGGATTAGCAACAGAAGATACTAACAGTAAAGCTTACAATGAAAGGAACCCCATAGAATAGAGCCAAGTGGAGGAGACACATCATAAAAGATTCACAGGAACATGATAAACATTTTGGGCTCAACCACACTTACAACCAATGCTCTCTAATTCAAAGGTAAGAATTTTTATTTATTATTTTTTTTTATCATGTTTCTCCTTTTTATTTGTTTTTTTTCCCAAGAAAAACAAAATTTTGGGGCTATCACCCATGGGTGCAAACTTCAATCATACCCTTCCCAAGGTTTTTTTTTTCTCTCTCTCTAGATTTTTTTGCATTTTCTTTAACCTCACATTTCCAGGAATAGATATGAAATTCAATTACATTAGAGCATTTGAATCTCTGTAGATACCATCTAAATCATTTCTAGGGTTTCTATTTTTTATGATGGTTGTAATGTTATTGATTTGTAAGACACCTTTTTATGTAAAGAAGAAATCATGGTCTTCTTTTCTCTTTTTACGTTTGTTTAAGTTCTATCATAAATCCAAGCTTTGGCTTGCTACTTCAACCATCAGGGATCAGTTTTTCTATTTGATCTTGTACTCTGATCTTGGTCTATAAATAATTATATAACATCTACATTATAACTTGTTATGTATCTATTAAAGTAATAAAAACATATATTGTTAAGAACTTAAGATGCATGTTATGATTCATTGATTATTTAGTCTTTTGCATTATACTTTGGGTAGTATGTACAGATAAACAATACAGAGAACAGGTCAGTACTTCATGTTTCTTTTCGTGCTCCAAAGGATGCTGTTATAGAAAGTGATGAAAAGAATATGGTCTCAAATGTCTACGAGGTTCTAGACAAGATGGCAATATTTTCTGATAGTGGTTCGTTGTAATCAAAGTAGTTGTTTACAAATCTAATTCAAATATGTAGTCCATAAATATCAAGTAATAATTAAATCTTGACCTATAAAAAATGTAATTATTAAATTTTGGTGCGTTGGAGCCACAAGAAAAGCATTGAAAGATGTAATTTCTGTGGGCATTGATGGCAGCTTCTTAACTAGACCCTCTTTTTTGTGCTCATTGCTCTACAAACAAGATTAGATTCATAATTTACTCAGCAACCTTCTAAAACTTAGGAATTTGGATTGGGAACCATGAGGAATCATTTAGAGATTGTATGAGAATAAATTTTAGAGTAAGGTAGGTGATGCATGTTAAAGGATGAAAGAGGGATGTGTCTCATCCTATAGTTCTTTGGAATAATTATAGGATTTTGGAAATAACTTTGGACTAATCTGGAATGTTCAAGATTTTTGAATAATTTATAGACCACATCTTTTTTTTTTCTTTTTTTTTACATAAAAAACTTCGATAAGGCCTACAGCAGTAGCAAAACATATGTTGGCTGGCAACACTGATCTTACAGTATATTCTCTCTCTTGCAAATAGGTTTTAAAAGCATCTGTTGCATTCTAACTATGATATTTTTCTTGAAAAAAGAATTCCACTCTAACTTTGATATTTTTCTTGAAAAAAAAGAATTCCCTTCACTTGCACTAAATTTATCCCTGGAAAGTATTCTTATTGTACTAAATGTCTATTGGTAGTCATTGTGGTCTTTTCTAGACAAATGCTATTGTTTGAGCACACCTTACTTTTAATAGATTTCCTTGCTTTCAAGATAACAAAGAAAGGAAAACTTTGGGTTTGCATAGTTGTATGATAGAAAGCAACATCTGGATTACTCTCTTCTATCTCCTTCTATTTTGAATGGATGACTTCTCCATCTATTTCCAAATTCCTCATTATTTTGATATATTTCAAAGAGGAACTAAAGACATTGGCAACGTATTTTTCATATTTAAGAAACTCGTGTAGTTGAATTGCTTGCACATGATAACATCGATATCCTCTAAAGCACAATTTCATTTACATTGAAACATGAGAAATTTCAAAATCATGATTTAAATTGTTTTCAAGTCAAGTAATAGGCATCCATCCAATGCACTAATTTGTTCCTAAGGCAGTGAGGAGACTAATGGCGATGGTAAAAATATAAAATAGGTCAATTGTGATCATCGGCCGTTTGCTGTCATTTTCTTCTTCTTCTTCTTCTTTTTTTTTTTTTTCTTTTGCAATATATAAAAATCTTAAATAATATCCTACAATTGTGACATGTATTTGTTCCTACTCTTAATTTCAAGATATAAGAGTTTGGTTTTTGATAGTTTTTTTCATGTAACTTAATTCTATACATGCATTTACTTTTACTTTTATTTTAAATGTTTTAATAATTCAATTTTTTTCTATTAATCTTGAAGGAAAGGCAATTTTAGAATTTCAATAATTAGATATTCAAGTAAAAGTTCTAAATATTCTTTTTGTTTCTGATGCAGCTTATAGAACAGTTTGGCATTAATCCTAATATTGCTTTTTCATTTCGGGTCTAGGTACACTACAAGAAAAAGGGGAAATAGTCGTAGGACTTTAGTAGGGGATTAAAAAATAACCGCAACTAAAGGGTATGTATAGTTGCCTTTGAGTATGTTTGCCTTTACTATGTCATGACCATATCTCATGGCGCTAAATTGAAGTGAGCAAATTTCCTGAGCCTATTATTAGGATGGTACTATGACCACAACCATAGAATGGTTTTGAACAAGGCATCTCATGCATTGCAAAAATAAGCCGGATATGGCTATGGTGGGCTAAGCAATAAAAACAGGGTCAATACATGAGCACTGATTCTTCTTTATGCAGTCCTATCTCTTTTGATAGTCCCATTTTAGTAGCAAGAGACTACTAAGTCTAATTATTCCTGATTTTGACCATGGTAGGCTAAAATAAATTGGGTAATTGCATGTTTCTATTTTTCTCCACACCACACTCTTCCTATTTTTCTCTTTTCTTCTTTTTTATCTCTTTCAATTTAAGGTTCATATTGGTACTCCCATTTTCATTTCCACTAGAAAAAATATTTTCTCCACAAAATCATCAATTTTTTTCCTATAGAATATGAAACAAGTGATAGCAATTTGAATAATGTAGGTTAGTGTTAGGGTCTCGATTATTTATTCATTACCTTTTCCAATTTCATTTGGATGCTTTCTTGTCTTGTGGCTCCAAATGGTTTGGAGACTGGGAATTTATTATTCTCAGACAAAGCTCACTATCTGTTTATTTTTTGTTTTGTCATTTTCTGCTTTTTATGTTTTTTATTACTCTTTTTGAATATGGTTTTGGTGAATGATTTCTTCATCGCTTTATGGTTCAATGTTTTAATGCTACCAATATGTTTTTGGCAATTGACTATTTCATTGATTATATTTTAGGTTTTATTCAAGCTAAAGATGATGAAGGATGGTGTTTTGAAGTCTATGTGGACAATTTTATTTGGTTCTCTCTGAGTTGAGTTTTGGTATTGCCAAAATTGTTGTGGATTGTGGTTGAGGTTTTAGCTTTTTTTTTGGTAGTTGTGAATAGGGAGGAAAAGAAAAAGAAATGAACATTTGGAGCTTTCAATCTTCTTTTCCTTTTTGGTGCTCTCCCAGCAAGGATAGTTAGAGTTGTCATTTACTGGTTTGCTATTTTGCTCAGTTGGCTGCTGAGAAATTGGAGGAGAGGAAAGAAAATTCCAAACTGTACACTTTTGTTCTCAATGAAATTTAGAGAACTATTGGACCTTCTTTTGTGTGTGTGTATTTTTTTTTTTGACATAAGACTTTAATTTTTCTTTTTGTTCTCGATTTCTCGACAACAAAATAAAACCTTTGGGGAATTTACATTCTTTACATCTATTTACCATCCCCTGTTTTACGCCTGTATTTTTGTTTTTACCATCTCATTTTGCAGCACTTGACGCAGCTACAAGGGGAAATTGTATATAAATTCATGTCTCAAGTATTACATTTAGATGTCCAATATTGGTATTCTATGGTTTCATGTTCTAGTTGTGCTATACTTGGAGGTTACTGGCATAGTAGATGGAACTAGGTAGCATTTGTTTTTGTTAATTGTAGCTAATTATTTATTTTTATGCATTTTATTTGACATTGTATTTGAGCTACATACTTTCCCTTTTTACCAAGTTTTGGAAGTCATTCTCACTAATGCTTCAAATCAGAGGAAAAGGAATGTGCAAAAATTATATAAAGTTTACTCAGGTTGAAGAGGGCTTAATGATGGTTTTTAGTTATGACAGTTGTAGCTGTTGTTTGTAAGGGGTGTAAAATGGGTCAGACCTAGTTCTTTCTTCGCTAGGGTCATCCAGGCCTGAGAACATGGCTTGGCCTTATGCTTCAAGCTTTTATTGCTTGAAACTTTAATAATTTAAACTTGATAAATCTAATGTTCACTAAACTTCATAATTTCATAATTGAACTTTAAATTAAATTAATGATTTAATATTCACAAGCTTAGGGGTACTTATAAATTATTATTTAACTTGTTTATGCTCTATATAAGTTTATAAATAAAAGTCGTGCATCGACTTTCTAGCATTTATGAAACATTACCTTCTTCCAATTATCCTTCTAAGGTGGATGGAAATGCAAGTGTCATTATCATGATCTTGGATCATTAGGATGTGAAAGCAAGTGTATGATATATTGAAGAAGGAAGAATCTAACTACTAGTTTATAGAATATGAAGTTCTTTGCTGAACTTGTAGTTTAACCAAATATGAGTTGGAATTGTATACCTAAGTTGGTTGTCTAAATAGGATCAGCTTGATTCTCTTTATTTCCATGGATGGAATTGTACACTGAATTATGCTCTCAAATTACATCAATGGTTGTTCATCTACAGTTTCTTTCACCTTATTTAATTTTATATGTAGACTACTTTTTCGGTTTTGTTTTGCATGTATGCCATGAGCATATATGTAATGTACGTACCTGAAATAAAACGGTGACAGATTTTGTTTGTGATGGTTCCACACTATATCTGGTAATTGATGTAGCTAAGTAATTTGTCCACTTCTAGTCAAACTAGCACCTACCCCAAAACCTAAAAAAAATGAGTTAACAATGAATGTCAAATACCTTCTCATATTGTGATCCATCACCTCTATTCCATTTTGCAAGTAAATGGTATAAAAAAGAATCTGAAATCTAAATGACTGAGGAATATTTTATAATATAGATAATTAAGAAGGAAAAAAGTCATTTTAGAACGAAATCACTGGTCTCGGAATTTGAATCCTTTAAATCCAGGTGTTTTAGCAGAAATATAGTATGCAAGGCCATCTCCAAGACGCCTTAAAAAGCTGGGAGTTTTGCTAAAAGTTCCACACTCCCTTTCCCCATGGTGTCTTGTAAGATGTCATTCTGCATTAAGGTATTATATTTTAGCTCTCACACTGGGATAATACTCAATATCTAATTTTCATTTTGTTCCTCATGTAAGGCCTATCACTTTATGTCTACTTTTGGCAGCATAAGTTTTAACTCTTCATTAGCTAGTTTTTCCAAATTCCCGTGGAATGGTTAAAACTGCTTGATCAGTTTCCTCTTAGGTACACTGCAATTTAATAACTGAGGAAGTCCGGATAAGCATGACTCTATGGTACATGAACCAAACTTTTGAAGTTGATATCAAAGTTTTTGTGAATTTTATTGATTAATCATTTTATACCTTGACAAATGAGGTTTTCCTATACTTGAATATGCATAATTACCATAACTTCAGTATGTAAGCTATGCGTAATTTAGCTCCTCTATTCATTTTTCAGCATGGGGATAAAGACATGACATTTATACTCCATTCACATGCCAAGACTATATGATGATACCAACATGAAAATAAACTTACCTACCATCTTGAAGACCTTATAACAAGACTATTACACCATGGCACCATGCAACATACTATTTTATAATGTGTTGTGAACAAGAAATCAAAGTAAACATTGAATATGAAGGTTAGAGTCGAAGGTTCATTCTGCATAAGTTGGTAGCTTAATAGATACAAAAGGACTGTATGTCTAATATTGAATTTTAGTTTAGCTTAACAAATGCAAATTCCTCAACTTTTGCGTTCACTAGATAGAAGAGATGAGCATTGTTAGACCAAGATGGGAAATAGAATTACCATTTGGTAGTCTACAATCTCACACTTCATCTTAATCAGTAGGCATGTAACACTAAGATTTGTCTTATCCACCTATGTTAATTATTTTTTCACTTTCTATCAATCCTTCATGTAATGTTTTTTCTATTTATTGTTTTAATTTTTTATTATAGTATTATCTAAGAGGATGTTTGCTTTTTTAGCTTTTTGTTGAAAGCAATTTGCTTTCAAACTTAAATTGTTTGTTTTTCTACTTCTTCATGACTTATTATAATTTTTTTGCTAAATAAAAAAAGTTAAAATATTTGGTTTTTTATAAATGGAAAAAGTAACATATTAGTTTTTCTTTACTTTTTAATGCTTAATAGAAATAAAATATTATAAAAACAAACAACCTAATACTTAACTCTATTAAACACTATTTAGATTTAAGTTCTATTTAAAATTTTAAGTAAAAAAAACAAACACCGCCAAAGACTTTTTTCAAACTTTCTTTTGATTATCTTTGACCTAGATGTTCCTGTTGTGCCAGCGAAAGCTTTGATGCCAATAATGTTAGTTCAAGAACACAAAGATAAAACAATCACACATACAGTACACGAGGTTTTAACATGGTTCGGCCAACCATGCCTACGTCCACGGATGAGAGAGAATGATTCCACTATAGAATAAAGAATATTACAGAGGACAGAACCAGATACAACTATTGGGTTCCCGAAATATCCCATGTTTCCCCACTCCTTGTATTCTTGTATCCATAACCTACGATTCCTCTCCCTCCATCGGGTACCTCCCGTTCTTCCTCACATCTCTATCCACCTCGTATAGTCTTTACAAGCTCATCTCCATCTCATGACTTTTTCCCCTGGTATTAGAGCCTAGGGTTAGGTTTGAGTGGGAGCAATGGCAGAGGAAGCAGGAAAGGTGTCTGGAATAGAAAATTTTGATGGCACAGACTTTGCGTATTGGAGGATGCAGATTGAAGATTATCTCTATGGGAGAAAATTGCATCTGCCTCTTTTAGGGACAAAACCTGAGAGTATGAAGGTTGAAGAATGGGCGCTTCTTGACAAACAGATTCTGGGAGTTATTAGGTTAACTCTATCTAAGTCTGTTGCACACAATGTTGTAAAGGAGAAGACCACAACAGATCTGATGAAGGCTTTGTCTGGTATGTATGAAAAGCCATCTACAAACAATAAGGTGCATCTGATGAAAAAATTGTTCAATTTAAAGATGGTAGAGAATGCATCAGTAGCACAACATTTGAATGAATTTAATACAATCACAAATCAATTGTCATCTGTAGAAATTGATTTTGATGATGAGATTCATGTTCTAATCGTCTTGGCTTCTTTGCCAAACAATTGGGAGGCAATGAGGATGGCAGTAAGCAATTCTACAGGAAAGGAAAAGCTCAAGTACAATGATATATGAGATTTAATTCTGGCTGAGGAGATTCGCCGAAGAGATGCAGGCAAAATCTCAGGATCTGGTTCTGCTCTAAACCTTGAAACAAGAGGCAGAGGTAATGACAGAAATTCAAATCAGGGTAGATCAAAATCCAGAAATTCTAATCGGAATAAAAGCAAATCTAGATCAGGCCAACAAGTACAATGCTGGAATTGATTACTACTCAAAAAGTGCTATTTGATAACCTTTAATTAATCCTTTTAAACACTTTTGAGTAGTAGTTAGTGCCTTTTAACCCAATTAGCATGTTAAGACCCCTTTCAATCAATTCTAATCAAATTGTGTAAGTTTTGGTGTTTTTGTTAGTATTTTGATCACCAAAGCATTATGAGATTGAGGAGAGTTATATGGAATCCTTGGCAAGCAATGGGAAGCTTAGAGGCATGAAGAATCAAAGCTTTGAAGCACTTTTTCCATAAGCAAGTCTGGAATGCAAGGGGAAGCAAAGAGAATCCAGCCATGAAGCATTTTTTATGACAGTCACTGCAGCCACTTTTGGAGCACTTCCTGAAGTCCAAATTATGTATGCTATATGTCATTTGAAAGCTTAGGAAGTCAAAAATCCAATGCTTTAAACCGTGTGCAAATCGGAGTTGAAATGAGGAAGTTACAACCTTTGGAAGGAAACTGCTTCAAGCTGAAGGAAGGATTCAGAAAAGTGCTGCGGAATCAGCCTTTTGTTGCGAGATATTTCGCAACACTTTTGTACAGTGCTATGGATTTCCCCTGAAGCTTCAAGCCGCGATGGAAGCCAAACACCAGAAGATGGAAGTCAACTTTGCAGAGGTGTTGAATCAGCCTTTTGCTGCAAAGAAATTTCGCAGCCCTTCTTATGCACCTGCGAAATTTCGCAGACCTCACTTTTCACCTGCGAAGTGGTCCTTAGTGCTTCCCGATATTTGTAACCGACACTTAGAGATATTTTTCATTAGATTTTTGTTACCTAATTGCCCAAATTCTCCTTGTAAGTCACCAATGATAGGATTCCTTAGCTTTTAAGTTAGGAATTTGGCAAAAATATCAAGGTAATAGCTATCATTGTAATTTTGGTTTAAAGGGAGCCCGAGGAGCCTGTTCTGGGTGTTGAACCTTTTGTAAGTTTGAAAGAAAGTAATATACAGAGCTTGAGCTCTATCTTTACCTTACCTTCTCACTTTGTATTTTACTTATTTTACTAAGTTATGCACTCTCTGAGGAGCTTTCCCCAGAGAATGAGTAACTAAACCTTTTAGTTCCTTGGAGTTAAGGTTGCCGGGAAAGGTTCCAAGTGCAAGAATCAGAAGCTTTGTGGTTTCAGCTATGAATGAAGAGAGTGTGTGTCCCGTGAATGGTTTCTAATGTTTTTAGTTAACTTAAAACACCTTGGAGTCACCTGGGCCAACACTTGGTAAGGCAAGTGATCTCTAACCATGGAGATGCACTAGTTTACCCCTTGCGAGCCTCTGGTAGGTGACTTGAAGGTAGGATTTTCTAGAATAGCCAACACTTGGTAAGCTTTTGGACTCTTAGGAGACATCCATTAGTTACCTCTTGCGAGCTTTAGACGGGTAATCCAAGGTTAAAGATCACCTTGAATGGTAAAGGCTAAGTGAGAGGCTCAAACCATTGCAAGTTGCATCAGTGAGAGAATTAAAGCTGAAATCCAATTGAGGGATGCATTTGTGCAGCACCTGTTAGAGAATTGACTTTATGTTAATTCTCTAATGTGAGAAAATGAACCAACTGACCGAAGCTATGCTTTTGCATGAGGAACCTCCCCTGTAAACCTGAATCTCCAAGGAATGCTTTTCTTCTTAAGTTATTTTCATCACTTGTTGTGTTGTTAATCTAAGTCCAAACCTTTTCCAACCAAAGTTTGTGTTTTATTTCTTAAGCTAATCTTGAAATGAAACAGCACCAATTCACTTTGAATTGGTATCATTTTCAACTTGAGTACCCTTCCCAGTGGAACGATCCTAGAGCCACTATGCTATAGTAGCTTTGTATTTGCTACCCTAGTTCATGGTGTTATAGGTTATAAATATTGTTGATTACTCTCGCCATCAAGGAGCACCAGTTGGACACGAACCAGCTGAGACACCAATTAGGCATGAATCAAATGGCGCCGCTGCCGGGGGAGGTGTCAAGAATCAGTGATACTATTTCAGTGTACTTGTGATTTTCATCACAAGTGTGGTAACGTTTCTTTTGAGTTATTAATTCTTTTTCTTTCTTTTCTATTTACTCATAATTTAAAGTTAGCTTTTAAATTCAGCTTAGTTTTATTTTGTTTTTGTAGCCTTGTTTTCTTTTGTTGTCCTGTATTTTCATTTTAGTTTCAGCTAGATACTAGTTGTATATGCCAAAGTGGATACGAGGCAGTAGAGGAAGGCTTGTTAGAAGTGATTCACCTCATACTAAGGAATTGGAATTGAGCTTGAATATCATGGAAACTACACCTGAAGATCAGCATAGTCACCAAGTTCGTCAAGACAATCTCAATGAATTTAGATCAATGAGGGACCGTATGCATCCACCTCGTATGAGTGCACCATCATGTATAATACCTCCTACAGAGTAGCTAGTGATCAGACCGTATATTGTTCCACTTTTACCAACTTTCCATGGGATGGAAAGTGAGAATCCCTATGCACATATCAAGGAATTTGAAGATGTTTGTAATACATTCCAAGAGGGAGGAGCTTCAATTGATTTGATGAGGCTTAAGCTATTTCCTTTTACTTTAAAGGATAAAGCCAAAATTTGGCTTAATTCTTTAAGGCCAAGGAGTATCCGTACTTGGACTGACTTACAAGCTGAATTCCTTAAGAAATTTTTTCCCACTCATAGAACAAATGGCTTGAAAAGGCAAATTTCAAACTTCTCAGCTAAAGAGAATGAGAAATTCTATGAGTGTTAGGAAAGATATATGGAAGCTATAAATGCATGCCCTCACCATGGTTTTGATACATGGCTATTGGTGAGCTATTTTTATGATGGGATGTCATCCTCAATGAAGCAACTCCTGGAGACAATGTGTGGAGGAGATTTCATGAGCAAAAATCCGGAGGAAGCTATGGATTTTTTGAATTATGTAGCTGAAGTTTCAAGAGGATGGGATGAACCAACCAAAGGAGAAGGGGGAAAGATGAAGTCTCAACTGAATGCTTTCAATGCTAAAGCTGGGATGTATACCTTGAAAGAAGAAGATGATACAAAAGCAAAGTTTGCAGCTGTGACAAGAAGATTGGAGGAGCTGGAACTGAAAAAAATGCATGAAGTGCAAGCTGTTGCTGAATCACTAGTGCAAGTGAAGTTTTGTCCTAATTGTCAATCCTATGAACACTTGGTGGAGGAATGCCCTACAATTTCAACTGAAAGGGAAATGTTTGGAGAGCAAGCAAATGTTGTTGGACAATTTAAGCCCAATAACAATGCACCCTATGGAAATACTTACAACTCAAGTTGGAGGAATCATCCAAATTTTTCATGGAAGCCTAGAGCACCTCAGTACCAACAGCCAGATCAACCATCTCAACAATCTTCAAGTCTTGAACAAGCCATTGTGAATCTCAGCAAGGTAGTGGGAGATTTTGTTGGAGAACAAAAAGCCATCAATACTCAACTTAATCAAAGAATTGACAGAGTAGAGAATATTCTGAATAAAATGATGGATGGAATGCAAAATGATATAACTCAAAGAATTGATAATCTCCAGTACTCAATATCAAGACTTACAAATTTGAATACAGTGCAAGAAAAGGGAAGATTTCCTTCCCAACCCCATCAAAATCCCAAGGGTGTCCAAGAAGTGGAAAGCCATGAGGGGGAATCATCACAGATGAAAGATGTCAAAGCCTTGATCACTCTGAGGAGTGGTAAAAAAATTGAGCAGCCACCACCTAAGCCACCTGTTGAAGAAAAAGAGACAAAGAAGGAGGAGGAAATGAAAGACAAAGAAGGAGAGATCAATGATAAGAAAGAGGACTCTGAGTCAACAATGAATGCAAATCCAGAGAAGGAACTTCTGAAGGAAGAAAGGCTGAAGAAATCAACTTCTCCACCTTTTCCTCAAGCATTGCATGGGAAAAAAAGGGATTAGAAATGCAGCTGAAATTCTTGAAGTATTGAGACAAGTTAAAGTCAATATCCCACTGTTGGATATGATTAAACAAGTTCCAACATATGCAAAATTCCTAAAGGACTTGTGTACTATCAAAAGAGGGTTGACTGTAAATAAGAAAGCCTTCTTGACTGAGCAAGTAAGTGCAATCTTACAATGTAAATCTCCTTTGAAGTACAAAGATCCGAGAAGTCCTACCATTTCAGTCATGATTGGAGGAAAGGTAGTGGAGAAAGCTTTATTAGACTTGGGAGCTAGTGTGAATTTGCTTCCATATACTGTCTACAAGCAATTGGGGCTTGGTGAGTTGAAGCCAACAGCAATCACTTTATCTCTAGCAGATAGATCAATAAAAATTCCCAGAGGAGTAATTGAGGATGTCTTGGTTCAAGTTGATAATTTCTACTATCCAGTGGATTTTATTGTTCTTGATACGGATCCTACTGTTAAGGAAGCTAATTTAGTTCCTATCATCCTGGGAAGGCCATTCCTAGCTACCTCAAATGCAATTATCAACTGTAGGAATGGGCTCATGCAACTCACTTTTGGCAACATGACACTTGATCTCAACATTTTCTATATGTCTAAAAAACAAATCACTCCGAAAGAAGAAGAGGGTCCAGAAGAAGTGTGTATTATTGATACTCTGGTAGAGGAGCACTGTAATCAGAATGTGCAAGACAAGCTGAATGAAAATTTTGTGGATTGTGAGGAAGGTTTGTCTGAACCTCCTAATGAGCTTGCTACTCTACAAAGTTGGAGAATGATAGAAGAGATTCTACCTTTGTTCAATAAAGAAGAAGGAGCAGATAATGAACAAAGAGAACCACAGAGGATAGTCATCAAGAAAGAATTGATGAAGAAACATATGCCTCTACTTTTCCTCCAAGCGTTGTATGGCAAAAAGGGAATTGGTTTCGTTGCCATCATACACAGCAAGCCTCAAATGAAGGATATTAACTTCATATGGGATCCGGGCAAGCTAACTCAGGATCAAATTCTTTGATGGACTTAGTCTTTCTTAAGACTAGCTAGTCCATATCTTTTTGTTTTACTTATTACTTGTTTTAATTTTGATTTCAATGTTTTAATTTTGATTTCAATGCTTTAATTTTGATTTTAATGCTTTAATTCTACTTTGTTTTGATGTAATATAGGTTTTTGGATGATCTCAGGTGAGAGAAAATGCAAAGG
The DNA here is from genome assembly GCF_004353265.1 of Vitis riparia. Lineage (NCBI taxonomy): Eukaryota > Viridiplantae > Streptophyta > Magnoliopsida > Vitales > Vitaceae > Vitis > Vitis riparia. The sequence continues at coordinate 166,087 of NW_023269688.1, read as the reverse complement.
AAGAAATCAGGAAGAAATCGGGAAGAAAACAGAGCGAAAACAGAGCAAAAACAGGGGAGGAAAAGAGCTCTGCGAGATTTCGCAGCCAAAGAGGATTTCTCTGTGAAAATGGTTTTTTGTTGCGAAATCACTTCGCAACACTTTTTAGCCCTCTGCGAATCCAAGATTGGCACACGAGTACCACTCCGCAGCACAGGAACCCCTATTTCGCAGCTACAAAGTGCTCTGCGAACCACTAAGGCGTAAAAGAGCGCCATTCCGCAGCGATTTCTCAGCGATTTCTCTTTTGCGAAGGGTGTTCCGCAATTGCGAAACCGATTTTTGGCACACGAGCGCCATTCCGCAGCATAGTAACTCCAATTTCGCAGCTGCGAAAGCAATTTTCGCTTCCGAAACGCCCAATTTTGCTGCGAAACAGGTTTTCTTCTGCGAAACCCCAAATGACCGTTCATATTCCATTAGCCGTTATAAATACCGGTCATTTGGGCTGCGAATCCATTTCAGAAAAGGGGAAAAATCGCAGCAGCAATCCGTTCGTCTCCTCTCCATTGCCCGTCGCCGCTCGCACCTCCGGTCGTCCCTTCCAATCATCACCGCCGTCCTAACCCTCGTTAGTTCGCAATGGCACGAACCAGAGGCGCTAAAACTTTCTCTCTTTCAGCCCGAAAGTCGGCGCCGCGCGAGGCACCTGTGCAAGCTTCAACCTCTGAGCCGCCTCGACCAGAAGCCGTTCCGCTGCCGGCAAAGCCCTCGCCAAAGAAGTGCCAGGCCAAGCCAGCATTGCAAACGCCTCCGGTGAGGCGTTACCTTACCAGGTCAGGGGGCCGGCTCCTCCAAAAGCGAGCTAGAGTGGAAAGCTCGGAGCCCACTGACTTGACAGGGCAATCCCCTGTTTCGTCCCCTGTTGCATCCCCTGCCCCATCTCCAATTCCATCTCCGATGCCATCTCCGGCACCGCCTGCGAAGCTTCAAGCAAGCCAGCCGCCGCCTCCTGAGCCCCAAATTCCATCTGAACCAGCTCAAGAAGCGATAATCAGGCGTCCAATTCTCGCTCAGCCTCCAATTGAAGGCAATTTGGATTGCCGAGCTCGGTCATTCCATTCGGAGCTGTGTTTTGATACAGCCGCCTTCCAGTTGCACCCAGAGCTTGAAGGATCATTCCAATTGCTGCGAAGATATCGAATGGAGCAGCTTCTGACACCGCGAGACTTCTTCTATCCGAGAATAGCAATGGATTTCTATCAATCCATGACTACTCGACAGGTCAGGGATCCTACCTTAATTCATTTCACTATTGATGGTAGACATGGCATCTTGGGAGCTCGGCAAATAGCTGAGGCTTTGCATATTCCATATGAGCCCAGCCATTTTGATGATTTCCGAGCTTGGGCCAATCCATCTCAGCTAGAGATGGTGCATATTCTGTCTGGAAGAGCTTCCAGAAATCCGTATCTGTTGAGGGGGGAACTTCCTCCAAGGATGTTCCTCATTGATGCCCTGTTGCGGCATAGTATCTATCCCCTCCAGCATTGGACCCAAAGAAGAGAAATTATGTTGGAGACTTTGTTCAGAATGTCAGAGGGCTACTTTTTTGGCCCTCACCACTTGATCCTGGCAGCCCTTCTCTACTTTGAAGAGAAGGTGCATAAGAAGAAGTTGCAAAGAGCTGATGCCATTCCACTCCTCTTCCCACGGCTGCTATGCCAAATTCTTGAGCACTTGGGATATCCAGCAGAGCCTCAGCAGGAGCAAAAGAGGATTTGTAGAGATGTGTTTACTTTTGAAAAATGGAGCAACATGACAACTTATAGGATGGAGCAACTAGAGCTTCCACAGCCAGCTCAGGCTCCAGCTGCCAGGAGAGCATCCCCACGCCTTATACCTGAGGGTATACCTGCTGCCTCTCCCTCCATAGCCAGTGCCTCTCCAGTTCCTCCAGTTGCCCCAGCTTCAGCACAGCCTTCCACATCAGCCGAGCCTAGGATGGCTATCCCTATTTCTGAGTATAGGGATTTATGCCAGGCATTGGAGACCTTGACAGCCTCTCAGAGCAGTCTTGCTCAGGAGATGGCATCCTTGAGAGCTCGCCAGGAGCAGATGATGGCTACTCAAGCTCAGCATACTATTATTCTGAGGCAGCTTCAGCAGCATCTTGGCCTCCCAGCAGCTGATGAGCAGATCACTCCTACCACCACAGAGCCTCACGCCCCTCATGAGTCAGCTACTCCAGAGGCAGAGCCGTCTTCATAGGCCATCAGCTTTAGCACTACCCTCCTATCTGAACATTTATATGTCTTTTATATATTACTTTTTTGTATTTTGTTTTGGTTAGTCTTATATGAAATCTCCTACATTTTGATAGCATATATGGAGATTCTTTGGATTACTTGTATTACTTCTTTTTCCAGCTGTTCACAAATGATTAAAGTAATACAAAGTCTAGTTTTTTTGTTAACTCTTAGCATTAATTTACTCTTATTTCCTTTGCTCACACCTTTTATTCTTTTTGAAACATGTGGTTTCTCCAATCAGTATTCGAAATTGATATCGATCAGGAGGTACCACTTCCTCCCTTTATTTTCGATCACCCATATCACATTGAGGACAATGCTCAGCTCGGTTGGGGGGGAGAAATGAGGAAGGAAGTTTGCCAAGTTGAAGGAAGTATGCTAAGTTATTTTGATATTTCAGCCTTGTCTAGCAATTTAGTTGTAGTTTTTTTTGCTTGTTACTATAATCTCCATGGATTTTGAGGAAAAAGTTCAAATAAAAATAAGAGAAACTGAACTTTTGCTTTTCATCTAACTTAGAGTTTGGATTATGCTTGCTAAAGTGGTTCAATTGTTGAAACTTTTATTGAAATCAAATTTAGTCCTTCCACTTTAAGCTATCCACACACTGTGCACAATAGATTCCTTTTATAAAATGAGAAACTATTTCCCCCTTGACTTAGGAAATTTTGAGACTTGGTACCTTTGACCTCATTTTAATGATATTGAGACACCTTATGAAAGGCCAATGAGCCTTTGAGAAAAAAAAAAAAAAAAAAGCAAAATGTTTGCTTGCCTTGAAACCCGAGCAAGGTCTGAAAGGGTATATGGTGAAAACCTTTGAAACCTGGTGCCCTAAGCCTTCAATGGTTGGGAGTCACCGGCCTCAATGCTCATTACAAGGGTGGATAGGTGGAGTTAGCATATGGTAGGCAAAAAGGGTATATGAAAAAGTCCGGGGCGAAATCCGAGGAGTTAGTGGTTGAAAGATCCTTAAAGCTTGATGCCCTAAACCTTAATTGGTTGGGAGTCATCGATGGACCCCCGTTACATGGACAAAACAGAAAAGAATGCCCCTTAAGCCTAATACCTTAAAAAAAATAAAAATAAACCTTAATTGGTTGGGAGTCATCGATGGACCCCCGTTACATGGACAAAACAGAAAAGAATGCCCCTTAAGCCTGATACCTTAAAAAAAAAAAAAAAAAAAAAAAATGGTGTTCTCTGTCTATTGAATTTGGTCAGTTTGCTAAGTGTTAAAAAGAGATAGGTTGGGGGGAGAGACTAGTTTAGCATGCTATATTCGGAAGCTATCATCTTACACTTAGATTTTTGTGGAAGAATAAAGTTTGGTTCTTTGGAAGTGAAAATGGTTTTAAAACTTCAATTTGCATAATGCATTCCCTTGATCAATGGTATTTAGCAAAGTTTTTGATAACTCTTGTTGAAATTTGAGGTTATATTCCTTTAATGTTCCATGTGAGAGTTTGTCAGTCATGCCACTTAAATATTTTTTGGAAGTGATTAGCATGATGTTGTAAATTATGGTATTTTTATTTTGTTTTTCTCTCCTTCATTGCTAAGGGACTAGCAACATGTCGGTTGGGGGAGTGATTACTACTCAAAAAGTGCTATTTGATAACCTTTAATTAATCCTTTTAAACACTTTTGAGTAGTAATTAGTGCCTTTTAACCCAATTAGCATGTTAAGGCCCCTTTCAATCAATTCTAATCAAATTGTGTAAGTTTTGGTGTTTTTGTTAGTATTTTGATCACCAAAGCATTATGAGATTGAGGAGGGTTATATGGAATCCTTGGCAAGCAATGGGAAGCTTAGAGGCATGAAGAATCAAAGCTTTGAAGCACTTTTGCCATAAGCAAGTCTGGAATGCAAGGGGAAGCAAAGAGAATCCAGCCATGAAGCATTTTTTATGACAGTCACTGCAGCCACTTTTGGAGCACTTCCTGAAGTCCAAATTATGCATGCTATATGTCATTTGAAATCTTAGGAAGTCAACAATCCAATGCTTCAAACCGTGTGCAATTCGGAGTTGAAATGAGGAAGTTACAGCCTTTGGAAGGCAACTGCTCCAAGCTGAAGGAAGGATTCAGAAAAGTGCTGCGGAATCAGCCTTTTGTTGCGAGATATTTCGCAACACTTTTGTACAGTGCTATGGATTTCCCCTGAAGCTTCACGCCGCGATGGAAGCCAAACACCACAAGATGGAAGTCAACTTTGCAGAGGTGTTGAATCAGCCTTTTGCTGCAAAGAAATTTCGCAGCCCTTCTTATGCACCTGCGAAATTTCGCAGACCTCACTTTTCACCTGCGAAGTGGTCCTTAGTGCTTCCCGATATTTGTAACCGACACTTGGAGATATTTTTCATTAGATTTTTGTTACCTAATTGCCCAAATTCTCCTTGTAAGTCACCAATGATAGGATTCCTTAGCTTTTAAGTTAGGAATTTGGCAAAAATATCAAGGTAATAGCTATCATTGTAATTTTGGTTTAAAGGGAGCCCGAGGAGCCTGTTCTGGGTGTTGAACCTTTTGTAAGTTTGAAAGAAAGTAATATACAGAGCTTGAGCTCTATCTTTACCTTACCTTCTCACTTTGTATTTTACTTATTTTACTAAGTTATGCACTCTCTGAGGAGCTTTCCCTAGAGAATGAGTAACTAAACCTTTTAGTTCCTTGGAGTTAAGGTTGCCGGGAAAGGTTCCAAGTGCAAGAATCAGAAGCTTTGTGGTTTTAGCTATGAATGAAGAGAGTGTGTGTCCCGTGAATGGTTTCTAATGTTTTTAGTTAACTTAAAACACCTTGGAGTCACCTGGGCCAACACTTGGTAAGGCAAGTGATCTCTAACCATGGAGATGCACTAGTTTACCCCTTGCGAGCCTCTGGTAGGTGACTTGAAGGTAGGATTTTCTAGAATAGCCAACACTTGGTAAGCTTTTGGACTCTTAGGAGACATCCATTAGTTACCTCTTGCGAGCTTTAGACGGGTAATCCAAGGTTAAAGATCACCTTGAATGGTAAAGGCTAAGTGAGAGGCTCAAACCATTGCAAGTTGCATCAGTGAGAGAATTAAAGCTGAAATCCAATTGAGGGATGCATTTGTGCAGCACCTGTTAGAGAATTGACTTTATGTTAATTCTCTAATGTGAGGAAATGAACCAACTGACCGGAGCTATGCTTTTGCATGAGGAACCTCCCCTGTAAACCTGAATCTCCAAGGAATGCTTTTCTTCTTAAGTTATTTTCATCACTTGTTGTGTTGTTAATCTAAGTCCAAACCTTTTCCAACCAAAGTTTGTGTTTTATTTCTTAAGCTAATCTTGAAATGAAACAGCACCAATTCACTTTGAATTGGTATCATTTTCAACTTGAGTACCCTTCCCAGTGGAACGATCCTAGAGCCACTATGCTATAGTAGCTTTGTATTTGCTACCCTAGTTCATGGTGTTATAGGTTATAAATATTGTTGATTACTCTCGCCATCAAGGAGCACCAGCTGGACACGAACCAGCTGAGACACCAATTAGGCATGAATCAGGAATTGTGGGAAAATAAGTCACTTTAAAAAGTAATGCAAAAGTCCTAAGAAGAAGAATGAAGATGATTCTGCTAATGCTGTAACAGAAGAGGTACAGGATGCATTACTTCTTGCAGTAGATAGTCCACTTGATGATTGGGTTTTGGATTCAAGAACTTCGTTTCGTACCACTTCACACCGAGAAATCATACAGAATTATGCTGCAGGTGATTTTGGTAAGGTGTATTTTGCTGATGGTTCAGCCTTGGATGTTGTGGGTCTGGGAGACATCCGGATATCGTTGCCTAATGGGTCTGTTAGGTTACTGGAGAAGGTTCGACATATTCTTGACCTGAAGAGGAATTTGATTTCTATTGGACAACTTGATGATGAAGGACATGCAATACTATTTGTTGGTGGTACTTGGAAGGTTACAAAGGGAGCTAGGGTATTGGCTCGTGGAAAGAAGACTGGTACTCTGTATATGACCTCATGTCCAAGAGACACAATTGTAGTTGCTGATGCAAGTACTGATACAAGCTTATGGCACCGCAGACTTGGTCACATAGTGAGAAAGGGATGAAGATGCCGTTGTCAAAAGGAAAACTACCAGAATTGAAGTCCATTGATTTTGACATGTGTGAAAGTTGCATCTTAGGAAAGCAAAAAAAAAGTGAGCTTCTTGAAAATTGGCAGGACACCGAAGGCTAAAAAATTGGAACTAGTACACACTGATTTGTGGGGGGCCTTCTCTGGTTGCATCCCTTGGAGGTTCAAGGTACTACATTAGTTTTATTGATGACTCAAGCAGAAAGGTATGGGTTTATTTTCTGAAAAATAAATCTAATGTATTTGAAACTTTTAAGAAGTGGAAGGCCATGGTTGAGACAGAAACAGGTTTGAAAGTAAAATGTTTGAGGTTAAATAATGGAGGAGAGTAAATAGATGGAGGGCTCAGTGAGTATTGTGTTGCACAGGGAATTAGGATGGAGAAAACCATTCATAGGACACCACAGCAGAATAGTGTGGCTGAGAGCATGAACAGAACTCTAAATGAGCGTGCTAGAAGTATGAGGTTGCATGCTGGACTACCAAATAATTTTTGGGCTGATGCTATTAGCACTACAGCTTACCTAATAAACCGCGGACCATCAGTTCCCATGGAGTTCAGACTTCCTGAGGAGGTTTGGAGCGGTAAAGAGGTAAAGTTTTCACATTTAAAAGTTTTTGGTTGTGTTTCTTATGTTCATATTGATTCTGATGCTCGTAGTAAACTTGATGCAAAGTCTAAAATATGTTTTTTCATTGGCTATGGTGATGAGAAATTTGGCTATAGGTTTTGGGATGAACAAAACAGGAAAATCATCAGAAGTAGAAATGTGATATTTAATGAACAGGTTATATACAAGGACAGGTCAACTGTAGTGTCAGATGCTATAGAGATAGATCAAAAGAAATCTGAGTTTGTCAACTTAGATGAATTGACTAAAAGTACTATCCAAAAAGGGGGTAAAGAAGATGAGAGAGAATGATTCCACTATACAATAAAGAATATTACAGAGGACAGAACCAAATACAACTATTGGATTCTGATTCATGCCTAATTGGTGTCTTAGCTGATTCGTGTCCAGCTGGTGCTCCTTGATTGAGGGAGTAATCAACAAAATTTATAACCTATTACACCATATACTAGGGTAGCAAAGACAAAGCTACTATAGCATAGTGGCTCTAGGATCGTTCACTGGGATAGGTTTTCACTTCACAAATGATATCAATTCAAAGCTGAATTGGTGTCTTTTCATTTCAAGGTTAGCTTTAAAAGAAAACATAAAGATGCTTGAAAAATGATTGGTTTTAAACTAACCAAAAATAGTAACTAATTTTACTTACAAAGAAAAGTGTTTCTTGGAGTTTCAGATCACTAGGCTCAGATTCCTTGTACAAAAAGGAGAGTTCCGGTCACTTGTTTCTTTTTCTCGCATTAGAGAATTAACATATAGTTCCTTCTCTAACCGGTGTTGTACAGATGCTTCCCATTAATGGGTTCAAACACTAAATCTCTCTCACTGATGCACCTTGCAATGGCTCATACCTCTCACTTAGCACTTGCCATTCAAGGTGATCTTTAACCTTGGATTTCCCTTCACAAGCTCGCAAGAGATAACTAATGGATGTCTCCTTGGAGTCCAAAAGCTTACCAAGTGTTGGCAATTCTAGAAAATCCTACCTTCAAGTCACCTCCCAGAGGCTCGCAAGGGGTAAACTAGTGAATCTCCATGGATAGAGATCACTTGCCTTACCAAGTGTTGGCCCAGGTGATTTAAAGACGTTTTAAGTTAACTAAAAAGATAGAAATCACTAACGGGTCACACTTTCTCTTCATTAAAAACTAAAACAACAAAACTTCCAATTTATGCATGTGGAAACTTACCCGGCTTTCTTCACTCCAAGAGACAAAGAGCCTAGCCTCTCATCCTCTGAGGAAAAATCCTCAGAGTTTGATTGGCTAGAAAGAAAACTAAAGAGAAAACAAGAATATATAGGAAAAACAGAGCAAGTGCTCTGTTCGTCGGTTTCACATATATTATATCTATCTAATGGATTCTCTATTTTACAATGGATGCAAGGGAGTCTATATAGGAAGGTAATTTACCCTTCCTTGGATACTTCCTAGCTAAGGAATTACATGAGTGGCTAAATACAAGGAGAAAATGGAAATTTAGACACAAAAATATCAGAAGAAAAGATCTAAAAAAGTCGGTGCACAACTATCGGGAAGCTTCAGGACCGTTGCACTGTGCAAAATGAGGTCTGCGAGATTTCGCAGATGTACAAAAAGGGCTGCGAAATTACTTCGCAGCAAATGGTTAATTTCGCACAGCTGCGAAGTGGTCTTCCAGCTTGCGGCTATCGGCTTCCAACTTGACGTGAAACTTCGGGGGGAATTCACAGCACTGTGCAAAAAGGCTGCGAAATATCTCGCAACAAAAGGGTGATTTCGCAGCACTTTGCAAAATCTTCCTTCAGCTTGGAGTGATCGGCTTCCAATGGCTGTAACTTCCTCATTTCGACTCCGAATTGCACATAGTTTGAAGAGTTGGATTCTTGACTTCCTGAGCTTTGAAATGGTATATAGTATGTAGAAAATGGACTTCGGGAAGTGCTCCAAAAGTGCGAAGGAAGACTGCAGCTGCTGTCCTCTGTTTTCTTCTTTGCTTTTCTCTTCTTTGCTTCTCTCCTTGCATTCCGGATTTGCTTATGGCAAAGGACTTCAAAGCTTTGGTTCTTCATGTATTTGAGCTTTCCATTGCTTTTCCATGGATTCCAAATAATTCTCCTCAATCTTGGATTGCTTTGGTGATCAAAAAGCTATCAAAAACACCAAAACTTAACACAATTTGATTAGAAACGATTGCAAGGGTCCTTAACATGTTAATTGGGTTAAAAAGCAATAACTACTACTCAAAAGTGTTTAAAAGAGTTAATTACAAGCTATCAAATAGCACTTTTTGAGTAGTAATCACTTCCCCCAACCGACATATTGCTAGTCCCTTAGCAATGAAGGAGAGAAAAATAAAAATAAACAATACTATAATTTACAACATCATGCTGATCACTTCAAAAAATGTTTAAGTGGCATGACTGATCTAACTCTCACATGGAACATTAAAGAAATAAAACTCAAACTTCAACAAGAGTTATCAAATAAATTGTCTAATCACAATTCTTAAAGAGAAGGCATTATGCAAATTTAAGCTTCAAAATAATTTCCACTCCCAAAGGTCCAAACCTTACTCTTCCACAAAAATCTAAGTGTTACTTATTAGCTTCCGAATATAGTATGTTGAACTAATCTCTCCCCTCAACCTAGTTCTTTTCAAAGCTTAGCAAACTAATCAACCTCCAATAAGCTAAGAACGCACCTCTTTTCTTTCACAATTTTTTTCTTGTAGGAGTGCAAAGCTTAAAGGCATTCTTTTCTAAATTGTCCATGTAACGGGGGTCCATCGATGACTCCCAACCAATCAAGGTTTAGGGCATCAAGCATTAAGGATTTTTCAACCACTAACTCCTCGGATTTCACCCCGGACTTTTGAGAATGATTTTTTAAATACCCAAGCACCTACAATATGTTAAACTCCACCTATCCACCCTTATAACGAGCATTGAGGTCGGTGACTCCCAACCAATTAAGGCTTAGGGCACCAGGTTTTAAAGATTTTCACCATATACCCTTCAGACCTTGCTCGGGTTTCAAGGCAAGTAAACATTTTGCTTTCTTTCTTTTTTTTTTTTTTTTTTTTTAAAGACTCATTGGCCTTTCATAAGGTGTCCCAACACTATTAAATGAGGTCAAAGGTACCAAGTCTAAATTTTTCCTAAGTCAAAAGGGAAATAGTTTTTCATCTTATAAACGGAACCTAGTGTGCACAGTGTGTGATAAGCTTAAAGTGGAAGAACTAAGGTTGACTTCAATAAATGTTTCAACAATTCATCAACTTTAATAAACATAATACAAACACTAAGTCAAGTAAAAAGACAAAAATTCAATTTCTCCCTTTTCATTTTGAAAATTTTTCCTTAATAACCATGGAGAGTAGAATAAAAAACTTAAAAATTTTAAAAATTAAACAAAAAGCAACTAAATTACCAAAATAACTTAGCATTAATAGCAATACTTACTTCCTCAACTCTCCCCCCAACCAAGCTGAACATTGTCCTCAATGTGACAAAAGCGATTAAAAAATAGGGAGGAAGTGGTACCTCCTGAGTGACATGGAGTCTGAGTCGTATAGGAGAAACCACATGTTTCAAAAAAAACAAAAGAGTTAGTGAGTAGAGAAAATAGAAAAATGCCAAGTTTAAACAAGAATTGATGTCTATATATGATGTATCATCAGTAATACATCCAATCCCAGAATATAAGACATCAAAATATGGAATTATGTATACTAATATAATAAGTAAATACAAAAAATAAAAAAGATGATCAAGTAATGGAAGGGTCTTGTGGAGCTGATGCATCTGTGGTGGCCTCTTGAGTGACATAGATCAGAACTTCAACCTCTGTTCTGGTAGTCTCCTTAGATGGCATAGTCTCCTCAACTGGAGCTATGGGCTTTGATGGTTTAAGGAGGTAAGAAATGGAATGAGAGGCTTCGTGTGTGTGATCTCAGGGTGCGCGGGGCTTTCCTCTAGTCTTGGCCATGGCTGAAATGGAGAGAGGTGGCTATTCATGAGTTCCAGAGGGTACTCAGCTGGTGCGTGGGGCTCTGTTGGCATTTTAGCAACTTCCCTTAGCTTTGCAAGGTGTTTTTGCAAACTTCCCTCCATTTTGCAAATCAATTTCACAATTTGAAGGCCATTTCGAAGCTTGGAGATCATTTCATAGCCATTTCGCAGCTCAAAAGTGATTTCGCAGCCCAAAAGTGATGAAAAGAAAGAAAAAAATTTTCGCAGCCCATTTCGCAGCTGCGAAATGAGGGTCACTGTGCTGCAAAATGGCACCCGTGTGCCAAAAAGTGGCTTCGCAGCTGCGAAACTCCCTTCCAAATGGCGTCTCGACTGCAAAATTCCCGCTCAGCTTTGCACGCTCGTCTTCAAACGGCCATAACTTCTTCATTTCACCTCCAAATCGCATACTGTTTGAAGCGCTGGACTCCTGACTTCCCAAGCTTTGAAACGAGATATGGTATGCATAATTTGAGCTCCAGGAAGTGCTTCAAAAATGTGTCCAATAGTAGCAAAATGGAGGTGCGACATTTCCGCTCATGGTTTGCACAGTCATCTTCAAACAACCATAACTTTTTCGTTTCAAATCCAAATCGAGTACCGTTTGAAGCTATGGACTCCTGACTTCCCAAGATTTCAAATGATATATGGTATGAATGAAATGAACTTCGTAAAGTGATCTAAATGTGTCCAATAGTTGCCAAAATGGGGGTGCGGCTGTGACATGTCTGTTCATGGTGTGCGCGCTGAAGGATTTTAAGGTGTGGAGGTTTCACAGCCATTTCGCAGCTGCGAAATGAGTGTACAGGGCTTCCAAATGGCACTCGTGTGCCAAAAAGTGGTTTCGCAGAAGAAAGGCCGATTCCGCAGCAAAAATTGGAGTTTCGCAAGAGAAAACCACTTTCGCAGCTCACTTCGCAGCTGCGAAATTGGAGTCACTGTACCGCGGAATGGCACTCGTGTGCCAAAAATTGGTTTCGCAGCTGCGAAACATCCTTCGAAATGGAGAAATCGCTGCGGAATTGGGGCTTTTTACGCCTTAGTGGTTCGCAGACCACTTCGCAGCTGCGAAATGGGGGCTCCTGTGCTGCGAAGTGGCACTCGTGTGCCATTCTTGGATTCGCAGCTGCGAAAACTTTCGTAGAGGACTCAAAAGTGTTGCGAACTGATTTCGCAACAAAAAGCCATCTTCGCAGAGAAATCCTCTTTGGCTGCGAAATCTCGCAGAGTTCTTTTCCTCCCCTGTTTTTGCTCTGTTTTTGCTCTGTTTTCGCTCCGATTTCTTCCCGATTTCTTCCTTTGCATCTTCTCCTGATTTTGATCATCCAAAAACCTATATTACATCAAAACAAATTAGAATTAAAGCATTGAAATCAAAATTAAAACATTGAAATCTAAATTAAAACAAGTAATAAGTAAAACAAAAATATATGGACTAGCTAGTCTTTAAAAAGACTAAGTCCATCAAAAAATTTAATCCTGATTTAGCTTGCCCGGATCCCATATGAAGTTTGCATCTCTCACTTGAGGCTTGCTATGTATGATGGCAACAAAACCAATTCCCTTTTTGCCATACAAAGCTTGGAGAAAAAGCAGATGCATTTGTTTCATCATTTCTTCCTTGATGACTATCCTCTGTGGTTCTCCTTGTACATTAACATCATAGCCATCTTTCTCTATCATTTCCCCCTTTCTCTTTCCTTTGATTTCCTCCCTCTTTTCTTTCTCTGTTTCACTCTCTACCTCATGCTCTAGCTTACATGTGGGCAGATCAACCTCTTCACCACTCCTCAGAGTGATCACTTCTTTGACTTCCCTCTTTTGTGAAGATTCTCCCTCCTTAGCCTCCATTTCATGGATACTCGTGGAATTTTGATAAGGTTGAGAATGAGAGTTTTCTTTCTCTTGCATTGTTTTGAGGTTGGCAAACCTTGATATTGAATCTTGGAGATTATCTATCTTTTGAGATAGATCATGTTGCACTTCATCCCTCTTTTTGTTCAATGAACTCTCTACACTGTCAATTCTTTGACTGAGCTGAGCATTGATGGATTTTTTAGGTTCAACAAAGTCTTCCATGACCTTGTTAAGATTCATCATAGCTTGTTCAAGGTTTGAGGCTTGCTGAGGTGCTTGAGCAGGTTGCTGATACTGAGGTGGCTGTGGTTTCCAAGAGAATGTTGGATGGTCCCTCCAATTGGAATTGTAGGTGTTGCAATCACCAAACATTTCCCTCTCCGTTGGAATGATAGGACACTCTTCAACCAAGTGCTCATAAGATAGACAAATGGCACAAGGCATAGGTTGCAATGGTGTCTGAGAGATGGCTTGCACTTCTTGCATGTTCTTCATTTCTAGCTCATCCAATCTCCTTTCCATAGCTGCAATCTCTGCCTTCATGTCCATGCCGTCATTCAAAATATACATCTCACCCTTAGCTTTAGGTTGAGACGTCATTCTTCCCATATCTCTAGCATTTGGTTCACCCCATTCTCTTGAAAATTCAGGCACATAACTGATGAAGTTCATGGCTTCCTCTGCTATCTCATATTCAATATGGCATGCACAACTAGCAATTTGTGAATTAAAAACAGAGAAAACAAAAGAAAACAAAAGAAAAACAATTCTAAAAAAAATTAAGACTAACTAAAACTAGCCGAAAGGTAAACTAAAACATAAATAAAGAAAAATAACAATTAAAAAGAGTTAGTAAAAAGAAAAGAAAAGTCACCAAACTTGTGATGAAGATCACAAGTGTTCTCAAAAGATCATATCATTGCAAAGTGGCACCATCCCCGGCAACGGCGCCATTTGATTCGTGCCTAATTGGTGTCTCAGCTGATTCGTGTCTAGCTGGTGCTCCTTGATTGAGGGAGTAATCAACAAAATTTATAACCTATTACACCATATACTAGGGTAGCAAAGACAAAGCTACTATAGCATAGTGGCTCTAGGATCGTTCACTGGGATAGGTTTTCACTTCACAAATGATATCAATTCAAAGCTGAATTGGTGTCTTTTCATTTCAAGGTTAGCTTTAAAAGAAAACATAAAGATGCTTGAAAAAGGATTGGTTTTAAACTAACCAAAAATAGTAACTAATTTTACTTACAAAGAAAAGTGTTTCTTGGAGTTTCAGATCACTAGGATCAGATTCCTTGTACAAAAAGGAGAGTTCCGGTCACTTGTTTCTTTTCCTCGCATTAGAGAATTAACATATAGTTCCTTCTCTAACCGGTGTTATACAGATGCTTCCCATTAATGGGTTCAAACACTAAATCTCTCTCACTGATGCACCTTGCAATGGCTCATACCTCTCACTTAGCACTTGCCATTCAAGGTGATCTTTAACCTTGGATTTCCCTTCACAAGCTCGCAAGAGATAACTAATGGATGTCTCCTTGGAGTCCAAAATCTTACCAAGTGTTGGCAATTCTAGAAAATCCTACCTTCAAGTCACCTCCCAGAGGCTCGCAAGGGGTAAACTAGTGAATCTCCATGGATAAAGATCACTTGCCTTACCAAGTGTTGGCCCAGGTGATTTAAAGACGTTTTAAGTTAACTAAAAAGATAGAAATCACTAACGGGTCACACTTTCTCTTCATTAAAAACTAAAACAACAAAACTTCCAATTTATGCATGTGGAAACTTACCCGGCTTTCTTCACTCCAAGAGACAAAGAGCCTAGCCTCTCATCCTCTGAGAAAAAATCCTCAGAGTTTGATTGGCTAGAAAGAAAACTAAAGAGAAAACAAGAATATATAGGAAAAACAGAGCAAGTGCTCTGTTCGTCGGTTTCACATATATTATATCTATCTGATGGATTCTCTATTTTACAATGGATGCAAGGGAGTTTATATAGGAAGGTAATTTACCCTTCCTTGGATACTTCCTAGCTAAGGAATTACATGAGTGGCTGAATACAAGGAGAAAATGGAAATTTAGACACAAAAATATCAGAAGAAAAGATCTAAAAGAGTCGGTGCACAACTATCGGGAAGCTTCAGGACCGTTGCACTGTGCAAAATGAGGTCTATGAGATTTCGCAGATGTACAAAAAGGGCTGCGAAATTACTTCGCAACAAATGGTTAATTTCGCACCGCTGCGAAGTGGTCTTCCAGCTTGCGGCTATCGGCTTCCAACTTGACGTGAAACTTCGGGGGGAATTCACAGCACTGTGCAAAAAGGTTGCGAAATATCTCGCAACAAAAGGGTGATTTCGCAACACTTTGCAAAATCTTCCTTCAGCTTGGAGTGATCGGATTCCAATGGCTGTAACTTCCTCATTTCGACTCCGAATTGCACACGGTTTGAAGCGTTGGATTCTTGACTTCTTGAGCTTTGAAATGGTATATAGCATGTAGAAAATGGACTTTGGGAAGTTCTCCAAAAGTGCGAAGGAAGACTGCAGCTGCTGTCCTCTGTTTTCTTCTTTGCTTTTCTCCTCTTTGCTTCTCTCCTTGCATTCCGGATTTGCTTATGGCAAAGGACTTCAAAGCTTTGGTTCTTCATGTATTTGAGCTTTCCATTGCTTTGCCATGGATTCCAAATAACTCTCCTCAATCTCGGATTGCTTTGGTGATCAAAAAGCTATCAAAAACACCAAAACTTAACACAATTTGATTAGAAACGATTGCAAGGGTCCTTAACATGTTAATTGGGTTAAAAAGCAATAACTACTACTCAAAAGTGTTTAAAAGAGTTAATTACAAGCTATCAAATAGCACTTTTTGAGTAGTAATCAGGTTCCCGAAACATCCCATGTTTTCCCACTCCTTGTATTCTTGTATCCATACCCTACGAGCCCTCTCACTCCACCGGGTACCTCCCGTTCTTCCTCACATCTCTATCCACCTCGTATAGTCTTTACAAGCCCATCTCCATCTCATGACTTTTTCCCCTCATGACCTAGAATATTTATAGAGATATTTCCAACAACCTTCCTTATTCTATAAGGAAGTCTAATATTACAATAATATATCAACCTAGAAATATTCTATATAATTTTTTTTTTTTTAACAAAAAAATGAATCTATACTAATTAGGAATTTGGGACACTTCCTAAAAGTTCCAAGATTCATTTGGCTAAAAAACATTTCTTTTCTCTAATGATGATATTTAGTTCATGACTGCACTTTGTTTTACAAGATTGACCTTTACCCCATCATTGTCCTTTTGGTGTAAGAAGTCATATTCACTTTGATTGTATTAAAAAATCATGCTTGACAAAGCATTTTTAGATTGTCATGTTTTTAGAAAACTACTTTGTTTTGGAGCTCAAGATAGTCTCTTCTTCATAGTCATATCAACTCTTGAATAAAGGTAATGGAACTTGATCAAATGAAGGATATTATATTGTTAGTTAATTTTCTTGTAATTTAATTTGATTGTGATTGGGTCTTAGTTTTGTAAATGCAAGGTGAGTGATTGTGGTTAAGATATATTGAAAAAACTTGAGCTATGATCTACTATTGTTTTCTATCTTTATTGTATTGTGATTAATGCAAGGAACACATACGTTCTTGACAAATTGGTGAGCTTAGTGTAAATGCTTTATCATGATTTTTCCTTTTTAAATGTAAATTCTAAGCATGAATCTATCAACTATAATTAAGGAATAACTGAGAATCTAGAAATCATGGTTTTTTTTTAGATAAAGCTCTAAAAAGCATGACATGATATAATAAATTAAGATTCATTAAAAAATTATTTATTTATGTTCCTGGTTCTCTTGTATTATCCCATTTTCATTAATTGGTTATTTGAGTATTCGTGCTCATATCAATTGCATTGTACATGATATTGGTGCATTAGGAGTTACACAAAAGATTCAAGTCAGGGGTTTTTGGTAAGGTGATAAGTGACTTGCTATCAATTCATGGGTTTAGGCAATCCAATAGAGATTATAGTGCACTAGCTCTTAATTGGAGAAATGATTTATCTTGTTCATCAAGATGACTTTCCCATGGTGAGTGCACTAGTGTGTATGGTTACACATTGGATAAGATCTACAGTGGATCATGACATTAGCTATCGAGTAGTCATGTTTCACTAAGCTACTATACTGCATGGACTCTCAACCTTGAGAAGATAGTGAGCATGTGCTAAAATCAATAAGAGGCTTTAACTTATGGGTGAGATCATATATTCCCTATGTATTGGGTCGCTATTGATGGAGGCTAGTGGCAACATGTATTCTCGATAGAGGCACTATGATATCTCTTGGGATTGAGACAATGTGTCCCCTTTGGTAATCCTAAGGACATGTGATTAGGAAAACTATGGTCATAATAATTCCCTAAGTGGAATTTAACACATGCTCTTTATGAGTTATATGTCAGTTAAACACATAACAAAAATATTTATAACTCAATGATTGGTGAGATAATCTTAAAAGGTTGGTAGAACTACCTCATTAGATTACGAGTACTAGTTCATGTGGAGTCTACATGCAATGAATAATAGGTCATAGATCCAAGCTTTACCTCGTTGTAATATTATAGGATACTAGAGTACAATTGACTCTCTTTAGTGTAGTGTTGAGTCAACTTCAAAATTGAATTTTGAGGAAGCCAGTATTTTCATGTTGTCCCAATGGTCCCCACTCAAGCTCCGATTTTATGGTGATATGTTTGTTTGAGGAATTTTAGGTTTCTAATTCATAAGTTTGCAGGGAATCCCAAATCATTTTATTCTCTATCCTTAAATTAGGTTAAGCAGATAAAATCTCCCTAGAGCATCTAGATCTTTTAATACAAAAGGATCTAGAATAGTGCTTTAGAAAAAATTACCTCTAATTTGGATGTTTCTAAATCAAATCTACTCAAAGAACACAAGATTTACAACTGTAGGAAGTCTCGTATACTTGCAATATTCCACCTAATGACTCTTCTTTATTCTTTAGCATACAAACGATGGGAAGGTTTGAGATAGAGGAGGTTATGACTCTCTTTTCTCTCTCAATGGTGGAAGAAGATGACTTAACTACAAACCTTAACCCTAGATGGGGTATTTATAGGGTCCTAAATTGGCTTAAGTGACTTAAACTCACTAAGGGCTTAGGTCACTTAATTTAGCCCACAAAGGGTTCTAATTGACTAATTAACCTCACAAGGCCTTCTAGTTAATCAAGTAGCCCAATTTAGATATGTTGTACACTAACCACTATGCAACCTTACTAAAGTACCAAAATGCCCTTATGCACATAAGTGAACCTACAGTTAATCCGACTCTCATAAATCCTGTTGACAAGGTCTATGAACTTGAGTGGGGACCACTAAGACTCATAGGATAGTATTGGCTCCCTCAAAATCCAACTCTAAATTTGATTCAACATCCCATCATAAAGAATCAATTACAGTCTCGTATCTTATATAAATGACAACGAGACGCTAAATGCTTAGGTTTGTGGCTTGCTATCCATTGTGTTAGTCTCCTTATGAATTGGTCATCCATAGTGTAACAAGGAGAAAGTCATCAACCTTTCAAGACTACCTCTACCATCCTCGAGTTCCAAATCCTCCTATGATATGATCAACTAACATATCTTAGTTCTCCAAAAGTTTATGTTAAGTTCCACTTAAGGAACTACTATAACCATAGTTTTAATGAACACACCTCCTTAGGATCACCAAAAGGCCGGGATACACTGTCTCAATTCCATGAGATATCATGGTGCCTCTATAAAGAATGTTTGTTGCTACTAGCTTTCATCAACAATGACCAAATCCATAGAGAATATATAATCACTTTAGGATCTAACTTGTAGGTCAAAGCCACTACTAACTTTAGAATAAACTCAACATTCTCTCAAGGTTGAGAGACTACACAACGAAGTAGCTTGGTGAAGTCATGAGTACTTGATAGCCTTACATCATGACTCACAATAGGTCTTGTCTAACATTTAATCATACACACTAGTGCACTCACCATGGGAAACTTATCCTGATGATTAAGACCAATCATCTCTCCAATTAGAAGATAGTGCACTGCAACCTCTAATGGGTTGTCTAAGCCCATAAATTGACAGTGAGTCATCTATTTGCAAGGAACCCATGACTTAGATCTTTTGTACAATTTCTAATGCACCTAAGTCATGTATAAAGCAAAAGGTGCATGTTAGAATGCTTACAAAGTATAATGCATGAAAAGAGGACAAATAAAAGTTACACAAGAACTTTATTAATAAGTAATAAAATCTAAATTTTTATACATCATATGATACTTTTAAAGGTTCTATCTTAACAAAGTGTGCATAAGGACATTTTGGTAAAAATATAAGGTTGCACTAAATCTTATAGACGATCTTTTTAGGTTGAGTTAATTAATTGGAGTCTAATAGGGTTAATTAATTAGAACCCAAGTGAGCTATATTCTAGGTGATCAAAGTCCATTTTAGGCTCATGTGACTTAAGCCCACAAGGAAGCCTATAAAACCCCTTAAGGATGAGGGCTTTAGACTTTTGCATCCTCTCTTCTGTAGAGAGTTTTTCTAGAGAGAAATCCTAGCCACCTTCTAGAGAGAAAGAGAAGATCACACTTTTCTTGTGCCAAGGTTCATGAAAGGAGAGATTGGGTGGAAGATCGTTGGATGGACATGTTCTATGACATTTTCGATATCCTCTACAAGCATATTGAAATCGATCTGGGAACATATAGATCACAAGTATAATTCATAAGCCTCTAGATCTAAGCTTGTTAATGGTTTTTGAGACCATTGTTTTTCACTACATTAAATCTCGAGAAGCTTAGGGATAGATTGCATGCACCCTATTAATATAGGGCTTGGGAATAGAGTAATCTAAGGTTCTAATCAGTTTTTTCAATTTATTTTTGCATATCAAAATTTCTAAATCTAACTCCATTGTATTACTTTTTTAGCTAATTTAAATCATGAGTTGTAACATCCTAGTAGCTATCCATCAGAATTAGTTCACAAAAATATTTTAAATATTTGTTGAGGATTATCATTATTGGATGAATTCATAGAATTTTGAAACTTAATTGCGATCAACTCCAAACTGCAACTATATACCTTTTAGTAGGGTTAAAAATATGATGCAACCATAAGAACCATTTGCTGCACTTGTGGCCACTACTAATGCTTTAACATGTACTTATAGTAAGCTTCACAGCTACAACCATAATAAGGTTCACAACTGCAACTATTAGATATAGTTGCACCCTCTGTGGCCATACTCTATAGCAATTAGTTTGTTGTGCAAATTAAGTTTGAGAGCATTTTTTGAATTAATGGAAGGTCAATTTTACAATCAACAACTTAGAAATTTTGGAGATCTGTTATGACCACTGTTAAGATTTGTTAAGACCATTCTTAAGCATTCTAACGGTCTGCGATAGTTTTCATACTCATGATGTACTTGTGCTCCTTTTAAAGATATTTGGTTTGAATTGAAACTATAACTTATAATTTTTAGATTATTCATTAAGTGTTATCTACATCTTGTCTAGTTGTGTCATTTACTAAACTTGGTAAGACAAGTATGATTATATTAAATAAAAACTGAAAACAAAGAAAGGAAGTCCTTATAGCTAAATTTTTTTAGAAGAACTATATAATATTATATATGATATTTCAAGGTTAATTAATGCAAGGATCAAACGTAGAAAATTATTGAAGATCATCAAAGGCCTGCCAAAAAGTAAAAATACATGAAGATGAATCCATAATTTGCATGTACAGAAGTGCACAACATGCAATATTTTTTTCATAACCAAAATTATCATTGGCTAGGGGTGGTGGTATTCATTAATCTTTGGTAATAATTAAATAAAATATAGAGCTACGGAGACATTCACAGGTCCATAGAATAGATGTAGTCGATATCAGCAGTCAGGGTTCTCTTCGTCAAGCACCTCTCCAAATCTGCAACTCCTCGGCAACTTTCACCCACCACCTCTATGTTCTTCCCTGCTTCCACACCCTATACAAAACAAAAACCAGAACCAGAGAAACACAATCAGATTTTTTTGTTAAAAAAATAAAATAAAATAGTATAGTTGATGAAGAAGAATGAAAATGAGGTACCTCAGACTGAGTTTTCCCAACAAAGTCGCCAACGAGGCTACGCTCGGGGCGTGTGGCATTGGTTATTGTGAAGAAGAGGAGGACTATGGTGAGAAGAGTAGTAAATTTAGACGTTATTGTTGTTGTTGTTCAGTGAATTGCTGAGCTTGGGATTTAAACGGTGACTGGTGAGGGAGAATAGATAAAGGAGACATGAATTTATAGAAGAGAAGGTGCATGATAAGGATAGCACAAGCTTAGCTGTGTTTTTGTCATGGGTTCTATAATAAAGCAATCTTGTCTTTCTGTTTCCATTTGAAGCTCTCTAGAAGGAGCACGCCTACGCACAAATCCATTGCCATTGATTGAGCCTGTGGGCAAATGAAAAGGTGACTACAGGACATATCTTTAGATATGATGGACCTGCCTCATTTCTTTTAAGTGACAAGGAAAAAAAAAAAAAAAAAAAAAAGAGACAAACATAGCTTTTCCTTATTAAAGATGAAAAGTTCACACTATTTTAAGGAGACATTCCAAACTGAAAGATCATCATGGCAATGATTTTTACTTTAATATTATATTTATTATTTGTCTCTGGTTTAAAAGCCAAATCTCAATGATTTAATTAAAGATATTCCTGAAAACCTCCTGTTTACATTTATGCTGTTCCTACCTTGCATTACATAATTCTTGATTGGATATGATTTGCAGATGAAGTGGTGAGTAACCACGACACTCCAGTTTCTTGCAGACCCCTGAACAATTGCAAAATGAGAATGTTCCCCTGCATCTTATTCCTCACAAGGCAATGCCCTTTCAGTTTGTGCGCTGAATTCTTTCAATAATTAAGCTTTGTGCCTTAATGACTGGATTTTCTTTCACAGACCTTCTCCGGCAACCGGCCATCTCTGAGCCCTCTACTTCCATCACTGGATGCTTATAATATTTAACAAATTCGGGATTTTTTCACTCCTTTTTCATCCTTTACCGAACCATCTTGTTCATGCGGATAAATTAGTAGAAGTGTTGATGGAGTTTGAATTATTCCATGATGGTCAGAAACTGCTAGAATCTGTCAAGGTTAGATTACCATTAAATTATTTTCACTTGGGAGCATATGCATCAAGGCTAACAACAAAGGTAAGGTTATGTTTGGCTCAGGAAAAGTAACAAGAAAAGAAAAAAAATATTAAAGAAAATAATTTTCTTATATTTAATTGTCTTGTGAAAAATACCAAATAAAATCAAACATGTCTTCTACTGAAGATCTTTACCCTTTTACTGATGATCCTTTGTCTGTATAGAAGATGCACTGCACATTTTTTCACCTTGGCAGGTCTACCATGAATATACCCCTGAAATGAAGCACTCGAGGACGAAGAATTCCCTAAGAAATGATCCCTTGCAAGAGCACCCTTAGGATACTTGATCTGATACATCACCATCATTGTAGCATGTACACCTTGATTTTAATGGGAGCTCAGTCAGAAATCCATGAAAGTTCAACACACATTTGAAAGTACAAGGATATTCATCCCCATCTCCATCCTTGGATTCATTATCAAGTGGAGAATAAGCAGACCATAAAGCAAATCCCAAGAAGTTGTGATCATGATACCAATTCCAAGGAAGCTTCAGTGTTACGTGAGATCCCTCATGGAATGTCCCCTCTGGGATTCCACTACTTCCAGGAATTACAATATTCACTCCATGATAGACAAATCCTTGCAGAAATAGACTAGGCGAAGCCATCCTGCATTCTAACTCCTGCACAAAAGTACCATGTGACTCTTTTCCTTACCTAAAAGATGTTTAAGTCAAAATCATACCTGAATTTCTGATTTGAAGCATTTGAATAGAGAAGACCAGAGTGGACTCTGTGGACTTGATAAACTTTCCAGCCGAATGCATCCATGGGCATCCAAAACTCGCAAACTTGATGGAAGCTCTGGAATTTGTTGAAGCATCTCACAGTGGCTTAAGTCAAGGATTTTCAGCTTAGAAAGCTGACTGATCCCAGAAGGTATGCTACTAAAATGATTCCCCTTCAGATATAATGTTTGCAGTGATGATAGGTAGCAAATTTCACTGGGGATTCCTCCTTCAGCTAGATTGCAGTAGCTTAGATCTACTTCTTCCAATGAGTACAGGGTGGAAATGTCACTCGGAATTGCTCCTTGCACTAAATTTGACCGATCTAGATTTAATATTCTTAAGAAGCATAGGTCTAACAAAGAAGGCAATTGACAACTCATTGAATCTAAACGTGCAGCATAAAGCAGCTGTAGATGTGTAAGGCTCCCCAAGTTCTCTGGCAGTTTGTTGAGTTTTGAACAACCAGAGACAATGAGAGTTTTGAGAGATCTCAAGTTACAAATGTTGTCTGGAATATTCACAAGGTTTTTGCAGTTTTCCAGATTCAAATATTGAAGCCCTTGTAGATGTTGAATTGATGATGGCAGTTCTTTTAAAGAGGTTCCATCCAAACAAAGCTCTCTTAAATTTCTCATATCTTCCATAATTTCTGGAAAATTTTGCAGTTTTGAACAGCCAGAGCAAGAAAGAGTTGTAAGGGATTTCAACTTATAAATATCAATTGGAAGACTCTCAAGACTTTTGCAGTTCCGCAAACATAAGCTATCAATTCCGGAGAGGCACTCACTAATGGATACTTCATTGATAGCAGATCCCCCTAAACATAGGTTCTCTTGAAGCTCCTCATTCTTTTGACAATTTGAGCAGGTAACAGATACATTCGCAACAAATTCAAAAAGCTTTTTTTTCTGTTCATATATAAGTGTGACCCCACACTTTATGACTTCAAAGGATCCAGTGCCATAGCCGACAAATAAAGCTGTAAACTGCCTCCACTTATTGGAGCGATACTTCTCCTGAATAGCAATTTGAGGATAATAGGTCATCCACACTTGATCACTTGATTCACCACCACAATAGCATTTACAAACAGAATAAAAGGAGAGATAATCCCTGAACCCGAATTGATCACCACACAAACTCAAATGACATCCTAATCCATAAGACACTACAGGTGCATCCCCAAGTGTGTCGTTAAGTGGAACATAAACGGCACATAAAGCAAATCCCAAAAAGTCATTGTCCTCGTACCAATTCATAGGAAGCTCAATTCTTATCTCATTTCCTGCATTCTGATACCTTATCCAATCTGGCATTCCACAAATTACAATACTAATTCCTTTGCCAAAAAAGCCAGATTGACCAAATTGTATGTCATGCCAACCACCCCTACACTCCATATCCTGCACAGAAAAAAGGTAGCATGTAAATCCCGTGCCTACATAAAAGGGTTGTTGTGCCATGAAAACCATACCTGAATTTCTGATTTGAAGCAATTGATTAGGGAACCCCATAGCCATATCTGCCACGATAATGATTCGAAGCAATCATGGGCATCTAAAAATCGTACACTTGATGGAAGCTCTAGACTTCCTTGAAGCTGCTTGCAGTGACTCAACCCAACAAATTTCAGCTTAGAAAGATGGCTGATGCTAGTAGGCAAGTAAGGGATATTAGTTCCACTGAGATCTAATGCTTGCAATGATGATAGATGATAAATATCATTGGGGATTCCTCCTACCATTAGAGAGCAGTTACTTAGATCTAATTCTTTCAACGATGATAGACAAAAAATATGGTCCAGGACCCTTGTTTCCATTACATTGCAATCACTTAGACTTAGTTCCTCCAATAAGGATAAGAACTTATCGTTGCGGATTACTCTTGGAGTTATATAGGAGCCATTTAGATGTAATACTCTTAAGGAGGATAAACCTGACAAATTAGGCAATTCACAATTAAGCCAACCTAAATAAATCTCCTCTAAGCATTGCAGGCTCTCTAGGTTCTCCATCAACTTGTGGAGTTTTGAACATGCATTGACATTGAGAAACTTAAGAAATCTCAAATTACAAATGCTCTCAGGAAGAATCACAAGGTTTTTGCAATGTGCTAAATTCAAATATTCAAGCCCTTCCAAATGTTCAATTGATGATGGTAGCTTCTCTATTGCTGTTCCATATAAATCAAGCTTTTTGAGATTTTTCATTGTGTACTTGATCTCTGGAAAATGCTCTAGTTTTGAACAACCATGGCAAGAGAAAATCTGAAGGTGTTGCAACTTATCAATGTCCATTGGAAGACTCTCAAGGCTTATGCACCCTACCCAATTCAAGGAGGAAAAAAAGCTAGTTAATAAGTAGCTAGTATTATAATTGATTAATAAATCTTAAGTAAATGTACAACCTTCAAGGGTTAGTATCTCCAAATTTGGCATCATTGAGAAGGTTGGGAACTCCATGAGATGTTGTGAATGATTAAGATTGATGACCTTTAACTTTTTAAGAAGCTGTAAGTAAAGAATATTATTTTAATAAATAAATTTCTATAAACTTTAAAGGCAATCCAAAGAAAAAAACATGCAATTAAATAATTAATAATACCTTATTTCCTTCCCAAAGTTGTTTTATATTGCTACACCGCAAGTTGAGCTCAATGAGATTCTTCGGATAAAAATTTGGTGGCAAGCATTTTAAAGAATACTCATCCCAATGGAGATACCTTAACTCAAAAAAAGGCAATTTTAAGTCTTCAGGAAGGGATACTTGAGGAAAATTTAGACCTCGATCACTTTCCATAATCTGATCACATTTAGCATCTTGATGAACTTTGAGCAATCTAAGTCTATTCATCTTTATGAAGGTTTCAGCTGTGAATTGAATTTCTTCTTCTGCAGACATGTCTATGGATAATCCTTCAATCACCTCTGTCCCCTAAAAAATAAGAGCTAAGAATAAGCAAATAATAAAGCTTATCAAACCTCACCAAAATTATATAATGGTTTCTTAGAGAAAAAAGAGGTAACATAATATAGTTCAAGCATGTAGTTCTTACCGCATTTCTAGCTAATACACTAGAGACGTCATCAAGATTCCATAACCTGCTCTGTTTCCCAAGCTCGTTTTGACACTTTTCACGAACAATTTCCCATCCCATTTTCTGTATTAAGTCATGCATATATATCCGGTTGTCTATAAGAGTCATAAGACATCTTTCACACAGAGTACTTATTTCACCTTCAGCATCATCCAATATTCTTGAAACAAAATCTCTCTCTTTTCCTTTAAAAAAACAAGCAATGTCAAGGAATATTTCCCTTTCTACACGACTTAATCCATCAAAACTTATTCTAAGCACATTATAAATAACCCTATTAGGTTCTTTTTCCAATTTACGCAATTCGCTTTCCCATTCACGTATTCCTCTCTTGCTAGATAAGGTAGAACCCAAAACTGCAAGTGCTAGGGGAAGGCCTTGGGCATACTTTACTGCCTTATCACAAAGATTTTTGTAACTTTCTCTTGGAACATTTGGTTTAAAGGCATATGAACTGAAAAGCTTGATGGCATCTTCATCATTTAACTGTCTAGGCTCATATGACTTATTTTCTCCATCTGTAACTATCAAATCTTTATGCCTAGTAGTTATGATGATTCTACTTCCTGAACCAAACCATTCACACTCTCCAACTAAGTAGTCTAATTGCCTTTGCCCATCCACATCATCAAGAACAACAAGAACTCTTTTCCACTGAAGGTTGTCCCTTATCTCATGGGTTGCTTCATGAATGCTACTATTTTTTTTTTTATATGTTCCTGTGAAGGTATCATTAAGAAGTTGATTTTGTAATCTCAGTAGACCAGCATTATCTTTTGACTTCTCTCGAACATCTGCAAGAAAGCTACTGCCCTCAAATTTACATGAAATTTCATTGTAAATTGCTTTGGCAATGGTAGTCTTGCCAATTCCACCAATTCCATAAATTCCAATTATACGAACATCATTCAACTCAATATTTATTAATGCTTTGAGTTGTTCCAAATGATAATCCATTCCAACAATGTTCTTGCCAACATATAAATGCGTAGGTCCCAATTTTCCCAATTTTTGAAGGATTTTCTCAACAATTTGTCCAATAACCTCTGACTCATACCTGTCAATTATAATGTATAATAAAACTCATTATTCCAAAATTAGATAGTTATGTTCACTAAAAATTTTAATCTTAATAACAGAAAACTAGCATTCCTTAGAAAGAAAATGAATGAATATACTTTCACCATGGAAAGAAAAGAGTTTAAAAAAAAAAGTAAATATAGCTAATAAAACTATTTTAAAATTTTGATGGAAAGAGCCCTATTACTAGATCTTATTTGATATAATGTTGATGAATGACTAATGACAAAATATCTTAATTATTCTAGAATGGTATAATATGAAAATATAATTATTCCAATGGGTTTGATAGCGAATTCATTATATTTAGGGATAATTAGCGATTGGAGTTGGGCTAAAGCCTTATTTGTTTAAGACTTAAGATATTTTTATAGTTTATAAAATTTTTAAGACAATTTTAGTTTTAAAGGAAGAAGCGATTTTTTTGTTTTTTACTTTTATGGAAAAGGTTTATCTTCTCTTTTCCTTTTTTTGACCTTTAACCTTTTTATGCAATTTCACCCAATTCCCACTCAAAATAAAACCAAATTCATTTTTTAAAATGATTTTCAATTTTTGTCTTTAAAATAAATCAAAGTACCCCAATTTATGCAATGTAAATTATAAGTAAATTTACAAATTAGAAAAATTGTCATAAGAAAAACTCGAATATGATAAAGACAATCCCTTTTTTTTGTCCATCTTTTTTTCTCTTATTTCTTAAAATAAATTAGATTTAAAATTTTCTTATGACTTCTTACTAAAAAATAAAATCAATAGTTTGAATTCACTTAATTTGAATAAGACATGGATTTAAAATAAGTCCATCAAAATTCCAAAATCAAAACTAAGATTCAACTACATGCAACCACTATTTTTGCCACATAATATTTATCCAATTCTCAATTAAATTAAACTTCATATATTTTTAAAGATTTGTCATTCAAAAATGAAAACAACATTGAAATCATAAAGTTTGAATTAGAATGAATGTACTATAGTTTTTCAAAATTCAACATCTTATAATACCACAAACATTAAATAAATTAATTATCATTAATTCCAATGAAATTTCTCTAGTTAGAATTTCAAAACATAATTCACACTCCTCTGCTTACTACTAGTATGAACAATTTCAATCAATTTTAAAAAATAAAAAGTTTTTTTTCCCAAATTGACAATCCAAAAATAATAAATTAATCTCACCAAATGAATACATATTTCAATCACAAATTTATAAATTTAGAGATGCACCACATAAAAACTAGTGAACAATCAATGAAAGTTAACCTGAAAAGTTTCAAATTAACATTTTCGTAGCAACCAAATATAATTTAAAACCATAACTACAACCCAATTACCAATGTCCTAATAGCTATATAATTAATCATTATAAATTTTTTGTTACTATAATAAATTTTACCTATTTTTTAATTACTTAAAATATTTTTAATTATAGGAAATAATAAGAAAGATAATAATTAATCTCATTATTAAAATATTTAACATATAAAAATAAATAGATTTAATACTTAATAGTATTAAGAAAATAATAAATAAAAAAAAACAATTCAACACAAAATCCAGACATTAATAGAAACAAATAAATGATAATAAACTCTAACCAGTTTAAGTCAAACTTAGGTCTATTCAATTTTAAGATTAAAGAGGAATGCTATCTAAGTCCTATTAATGGATCAATAACAAACAATAAATATAATGTTATCTATGTTTATGAGTCTATTTTCAAAGAAATACACAAAAATATATATATATATATTATTGGTGGAAATGTTCTAGCATAGTATCTCTTAACAAGCATGATGCTATATTAATGTATGCCCTTATTTCTTATTTGTTTGAAAAATATTTTATATTTATTGGATATAAAAAAGTGCTAGTGTCAGCCTATTTTGATAACTATCGGGAACAAACTCTCAAATCATTTTTTTTTTTTTTTTATCAGTAAGTGATATATGTATTGAAAAAGAGACGCTAAAGAAGCGACTCAAATAGTTACAATATAGAAAAAAATGACTCACCCCCTTACAAAAGAACCCACCCCTCTATGAAAGCATAAAAAACCCTCTTCCTTAATACATGCACACCCAATCTATAAAATCTAATAAGGTCGAAGGACCATCTTTTATCCACACTTTGGTTTCCGACCATAGCAAATACACAAAGGAAATTTTCAGCTTTTGTATAGATAGCACCCCGTCCTCAAAAGCAATTGAATTTCTAGCCTTCCAAATGACCCAAAACAAGCATAACGGTCCCAAAAACCACGTCACCTTCCTCTTCTTGCCCATAAGAGAACCTCTCCAACCTATTAGAGTTTCCTTAACCGAACGCGGAAAAACCCAAGAGACTCCAAAAAAAGAGAAGAGCAAGGTCCACACCTCCCTTGTACTATCACAATAAAGGAGGAGGTGGTCAATCGACTCCTCGCACTTTTGGCAAAGAAAGCACCTATTTGCCAAAGCCCAACCCCTCTTTTGCAAACGGTCCAAAGTTAGGACTCTACCCCACGACGCCTCCCACGCAAAGAAGCTTATCTTGGGTTGAGCATAAGACATCCAAATAATCTTTGAAGGAAACCAAGCTGACGACACCGGCTGCATTGTCCTATACAAGGACTTTACCGAAAAAACCCCATCCTTTGATTCCACCCATCTCACCCTGTCCTCCTCATCCACCCTCACCATCTTTCCTTCCAAACACCTAAGTAACCTTCCCACTTCTTCCAATTCCCAATCATTAAACGGCCTATTGAAAGTAGGAGTCCAACTTCCCCTCCTATCCCCTCGGCTGTCCACACTTCATTTACGCATGCCTCTTTTGACGTTGCTATGGAAATAAAGAAGGGAAAGCCTCACTTAAAGGGCTGGTACCACACCACTTATCTTTCCAAAACCTCACATTCTTACCATCCCCCACCTCATAGCCAAAGAAAGGGTTTACAAATTGTCCCACCTTATTTATAGCTTTCCACAAACCAACCTCATAAGCCTCCCTAATCTCACAAGATCTCCATCCTCCTTTCTCCTCCCATACTTCCTTCTAATCACCTGATTCCATAAGGCCGTTTTCTCGTTAGCAAAACGCCATGCCCACTTCCCCAGGAGAGCCTTATTGAACAACCCAAGACTCTTACCCCCAACCCTCCTTTACCTTTATCATCACACACAATCGACCACCTTACTAAGTGAGGTTTCTGCTCAAGAGCGCCTCCTCCCCACAGAAAATCTCTTTGTATCTTTTCCAGTCTTATCCTAACCGCCCTTGGAATTTGGAAGATGGACATGAAATAGATTGGCAAGTTGGACAAAGTACTCCGAATTAAGGTAATCCTTCCTCCTTTTGAAATGTATTGTCGCTTCCACATAGTCAATCTCCTTTTGAATCTTTCCTCTATTCCATCCCAAACACCACTAGATTTAAAAGGAGCACCTAAAGGCATTCCTAGGTAGGTGGATGGTAAGTTTCCCACCTTATAACCAAATTCATCAGCTAACTCTCCCACATTCTCAACTCTACCAACTGGAATCAATTCACTCTTTTCCATATTCACTTTTAACCCTGACAAAGCCTCAAACCACATTAGCAGCCAACATAGGTGTGTCAACTGATCCTCTTTAGCTTCACAAAAGACCAACGTGTCATCAGCAAACAACAAATGTGTAATTTGGACCCCTTCGCCCCTTCTTCCCCGAACCAAACAAGGAGTCAAAAAACCACCATCGACTGCTCTTTTCATCAAACAACTGAAAGCCTCCATCACTATTACGAATAAATAAGGCGAGAGGGGGTCTCCTTGCCTTATGCCCCTCGAGCTCTGGAAAAAACCCGTTGAACTGCCATTCACCAGAACTAAAAATCTGACAGTGGATAAGCACCATTTTATCCAATTACACCACCTACCTCCAAATCCCATTTTCCCCATTACCGCTATCAAAAATTTCCAATCCACATGGTCATAAGCTTTCTCTATATCTAATTTGCACATTATTGCCCCTCTATTATTTTTCAGGATGGAATCTATTGCCTCATTAGCGATCAAAACTGCGTCCATAATCTGCCGCCCCTCCACAAAAGCATTTTGAGATAAAGATATCACTTTAGCTAACACTCCTTTTAACCTGTTAGCCAACACCTTAGCTAACCATTTGTAAAGCCCTCCCACCAAACTTATTGGCCTAAAGTCCTTTAAGTCCTCAGCCCCCCCTTTCTTGGGAATCAAAACTAAGAAGGTTGCATTCATGCTTCTGACAAATCTCCCCGTCTCATGAAACTGTCTGAACAAATTCAAGACCTCCACCTTCACAAAATCCCAAGCAAACTGCCAAAAGGCCATTGAGAAGTCGTCCGGTCATGGTGCTTTCTCACTACAACAGCCTTTCAGCGCTTCAAAGACCTCCTCCTCTGAAAATGGCTGCTCCAGCCTCTCTACCTCCCTCTCTTCCAGCCTCTCAAAGTTTAGCCCTTCAATACTAGGCTTCCAATCACCGGGTCTGTCAACAGTTCTTGGAAATTTCTGCCAACCTCCTCTTTGATTTCACTCTCCTCAGTAAAACACCTCTCATTCACCTTTATTCTATTCAGTTGCTTCCTCCTTCTATGAGCATTTGCCATTTTATGAAAAAACTTGGTGTTTCTGTCCCCCTTTTTTAGCCAAATTTCCCTAGACTTTTGCCTCCATGATACTTCTTTCAATAGAGCCCACTTCTTATATAACTCCCTTGCCTCCTTCCTAACTTCTTCTTCTTCTATTGACAGAGAACGAACCATTTCTTCCTTGTCCCAATACTCTATTAAGTTCCATGCTTTATGTTTCTCTAAATCAATCTGTCCAAAAACCTCTTTATTCCAACTTCTTAACAGCGGTTTTAAGGCCTTCAGTTTTTCAGTCAATATGAAACTAGCCGATCCATTCACTTGAATCCCCTCCCACCACCGTCTCATTACCTCTTTAAAGCCCTCACTTTTCAGCCACATGTTCTCAAATCTAAAAGGCGTGGGTCCTCTCCTCATTCCTTCCCCATCCAGAAGAATCGGGGCATGGTCAGAGATAGGCCTAGCCAAGACAGTTTGGATGGCCCCTTGAAAATGAGTTTCCCAATCCTCAGAAATGAAAAATCGATCAATTCTTGATTTTGATCTATTATTGAGACCACCACACCACGCAGCGGCAAATCCCTTAATTCTAACTCCTCAACCACCTCTGAAAATCTCCTCATTGCCTGGGTTAAACGGCCTCCTCTACTCCTCTCAGATGGGTATCTAATCATATTGAAGTCTCCTGCAATGCACCACGGCTCATTCCATAACCCTTTTATTGCCCCCAGCTCACTCCAAAAAAAATCCTCTCTCTCCGCTTTTGCTGTGGGCCCATAAACTCCTGTGAAACACCAACAGAACCCATCCTCACAGCTCTTAAAACGACAAGAGACTGTAAATTTGCCCACCTCCATCTCCTCTAATTGCAATACCCTGTTATCCCAAAACACCAACACCCCCCCAGCCGTCCCCCTGGAATTTAAAGACCCCCATTCCAAACATCTTCCAACCCCGAGGCTTTTGACCAACCCATTTGACATCTCCTAGATTTTTGTTTCCTGAATACACACTAGGTCAACCTTCTGCGATTTAATCACATCCTTTATCACCCTTCTCTTTTCCTTGTCGTTTGCCCCCCTTACATTCCACGACAGAATCCTTAGCTTCATCTACCAGACTCTTGATGGCCCCGATCCTCTACAATTCCTCCATAATTCACCGACCACTCAAGTTTCTTTAATTCACGATCAAATCTCGAAAGTCCCTTACATTTCCTCTTTTTTCCTGTAACCCTCTCAAAACAATCCCTTCTTTCCCTAATTTTATTGAGGAGTTGCAATATCTCCCTTTCAAAGCCTTCCGAAGGCATTCCCAAACACTGACAAAATCTTGCCAGACAACTATACCTCCAACTCTCCTCTTCTTCTCCTTCTTTCTCAACCCCTTCGCCTCTCCCCTCTTCCAACATAAAAGAAACCCCCACTCTCATCTAATCGTCCCTTACTTCCGCCGGACACACTCTCAACGGAGTAAAGTTTAACTTCCTGTAGACCCTCAATTTTGTTCCTTTAGCACATGTCTTTAAAATTCGTTTTCAATGCTTCACAATAGTTCCTTGGTGGCCCATGGCTACTCATACCACTTACCTTTTTTTCTGAGTCACCTTGGAGACTTTGGTTGAGGGATTATTTGATCCCTTATTATGGCCCTTGGCAGCCCTAACTTAGACTTAGGCTTTTCTTGTTTTTTTAGGATAGCTTTTAGGGTAGTCTACTTAGGCCCACTTAGGCACCTTAGTGTCACAAGCTTACTCAAATGAGCCTCCCCATGGCCTTATATAGAGCCAGGAAGCTTCTGGAGACTCCTAGAAGTGGGAAGAGTGTGGAAGGTTCTAGAGAAGCCTGGAGGAATCCACACAATTCTACACCATGGTGGAAGGCACGAGAGGAGTCCGGGGCTTTCTAGAGAAATCTAGAAGACTCTTGTACATACTTGTATATAGGCTTGTAACTAGAATGGTGTAGGACATTCTAGAATAGTCTTGAGTTGTAAGGAACCCTCCAAGGTTCCAGAGAGTTCCATTGATGCCTATAAATAGGTGAGGGCCTCATTTGGCCAAGGCACCAAGCAAGTGAGCATCCAAGCACTTGTAAAGGCTTTCTTGAGTTAATAGAGCTTCCATTCTTTAAGGAGTTGCCTACCAAGCTTCTTAAGCTTTTGAGTCGCGAGTGTCTTAGCCTAGCAAGCTAAGCATTGGGGAGAAGGCTGACTTAGCAAGATCAAGGGTCTTGGCTTGTCTAAGTGCCGCACGAGCTTAGTGAACGACTAAGTCCGTGACATTAGGCCCACTTAGATTTTTTTTTTTTTTTTTTTTTTTTTAGCGTGACTTGTATGACTTGCATGGCCCGCATGGGATTGACTGTTTTATTTCATTTCATTTTATTATGTTTTACTTTATTTATTTTTATTTTATTTTAATCTTTGATAGGTTGTAAGATTGCTAACCTTTTTTATTTATTTATTTTTTATTTTTATTCTCTCTATTTTCGTTTTTTTTATTGTTGGCAAGAGAATGGGGGCTACTATTCAAATCTCACTAAGGTATGTGCACT
The DNA here is from genome assembly GCF_004353265.1 of Vitis riparia. Lineage (NCBI taxonomy): Eukaryota > Viridiplantae > Streptophyta > Magnoliopsida > Vitales > Vitaceae > Vitis > Vitis riparia. The sequence continues at coordinate 131,820 of NW_023269688.1, read as the reverse complement.
CAAAAGGTAAGAAAAATATTTTGTGAGGGAAAAAGGAATTAATGTGGTTACATACATATGGAAATAAGAGATCCTAAAGGAGCATTCTGANAAATATGAATGAATTGAGAAGTTAAAAAGTGAGTTTTATAGATAGTATATCTTAGGGAAAATAATCTCCAAATCATGTATTAGAATAGTAACTTAAGTATGCTTCTAAGATTATCTTTCAACTAGTTGAAAGTGAGTTACCCCTATGCAAAATAAAGACATGTGGATATTGTTTTATTTTTATTTTTATTTTTTAAAATTTAGGTTTAATATTCTAGAAAAAAGTTCAAAAACATAAAATATAAAAAATGAGATTCATGATATGAAAATTATAAATATAAAAATATTATGAATATTATATATTTGAAATCAATATTTTTTAAAGTATTAGTATTTATTTATTTTTAGATTATTAATTATTATAGATGAATATATTTTTATATTAAAAAATAATTTATTTTAATGTTAGTTACGCATGATGTTAAAATAAAATTTTAATAAAGAAAATGAAAAAATAATGAATAAATGAATTGTAATTTTAAAAAATAAATTTTGCTTTTTTAATTAAGTTGATTTTCAAATATAAGGAAAAACATGAGAATTATTTTCAAAAAAGAAAATCAAAATTTAAAAATAATTTTAGACCGAACACCTAAAGAAAAGTGGAATGGGGAAGGGTTGACTTCTTGAAAGGACAAAAATAGGAAAGGGAGAAGGGCACCAAACTTTAACTCATTGAAGGAACATTTCTTTTATAATTTTGCTTTTTTTAGTTGAAAGGTTACATTTATAGCTTAATAGTAGTCTTCGAAGCATGCATAAATTACTATTTTAATGCTAATTTGGGAATTATTTTTCCCAAAATGTACTATTCATGAAACCACTTCTTTAGGTTCACAATTTATTCATATTTTTTAAATGGTGCACTTTTACATGATTCCCCCGAAAAATTTCTTTAAGTAAACCAATCAAGGTTGTGGTCTTTTGGTCATTAATGTCGAGAACCGAATAATCATAGGTTAATTTATGTCTTTTTTGTTTTTTAACTATACCCTAATTTAAAAAAATAAAGAAAAGAAAGGAAAATATCACAAGGAAAATGATATAGGAATATAGGAGTTGCTGCTCCGTAGTTGTCATTCATGCACTAAATATATAAAACCTATCTCTCTATCTATCTATATCAATCAAGTAATCAATGAAATTAGAGGAGTTGCTCTCTTTAATTTGTTGAGTTCACTAACACACTATGGAGAGCTCAGGAGTTAGGAAAGGTGCACGGAGCCATGAAGAAGATGTTCTCCTAAGGAACTGCATTGAGAAATATGGAGAAGGAAAGTGGCATCTGGTTCCTCTCCGTGCAGGTACTATGAGAGAGAAAGGCAGTATTAAGTTGTAGATTTTTTTTTTTTTTTTTTTTATCCTTCGGTTTTCTTAAAAGAATTTCTTTTGCCTGAGTTTGCAGGGTTGAATAGATGCCGAAAAAGCTGCAGATTGAGATAGCTCAATTATTTGAAGCCGGATATTAAGAGATGAGAGTTTGCATTAGACGAGGTTGATCTCATGATTAGGCTTCACAATTTGTTGGGGAACAGGCAAGTCCATAATAGCTCAAGTACTAGCTTGATAACCATATTGGTGACATGATATTATTATATCAATTCTGAAGCTATATTCCAAATTAGAAAAGCCTCCATGTGGTGCTTGTACTTGGTAGTTGATCTGTTGCATGCTGTGCTTGTATAGATGGTCCTTGATCGCGGGCAGACTTCCAGGGAGGACTGCTAATGATGTCAAGAATTACTGGCATACTCACCGCTTTAAAAAGATGGTTCACTTCCCGGACGAAGGGAGAGATAAACCCCAAACACATTCTAAAACCAAAGTTCTAAACCCTCGGCCCTACAAGTTATCCAAATCATCGCCAAGGTTTGAACTAAAAACTACAGCTACGGATGCTTTTGACACGCAAGTTAGTACTGTTGACATTTAACACGGAAATTAACACACAATATTCCAGATCATTGAATTCAAACTCATCTCTGAAAAATAAAATAATAAAAATATTAATTAAAATAGATTACATACCGTTTGAAGAACACGCAGCCATGAGAGATTTCCCTTCAGTTTATAGATCTTAAATCCTTGATCTCTTCTTCTCCTTATATATCAAACTTTAATACACAGAATTGTTTTCTGTAATTGATGGAAGAGAGCACTCACCGCACATGAAGGGATTTCTGTATATATATCTTATTGATAGGAGAAGAGGGCCAAGAATACACGTTCAAAAACCGTTCTGAACGTGTTATTTGAATAACTGTTTTTTATTCCAAATAAAAATATTATTATTATTATAATTTACCCACTCCATCAAAGGGTAAATATCTTTATAATAGTTTAAATATTTTGGGTATTCTTTTAATTGGCTAAATACTAGGTTAGTGGGCCACCCACTTAATTTTAATGTGGAAATAACATTCTCCTACTTGGCCCACTAAACCGATTATGAAAACTATAATATATTTAGTTTTTATATATAAAATATATACTAGAAAATAAATTTGACACGTGATCACGATTTCAATAAACTTAGCCAATACGTCCAAAATCATATACCATAATACTGAATCAGTTTAGATCATAAATACGAGTCATGACGGTCACATAACCATAATGTCATGTTTCCTTCCATGCACCACACATCAATAACCCTTACTAACCCAGTCCTTAATGCCAAACAACCCCTGTAATTTGTCTTGTCAAGACAATTCTTGTTTATCAAACAATAAAACGTGCACCCATAATTGAAAACAAGAATAAACAGAAACAATTTTAATGCGCAAATTGTCAATTACATAACCACCATTCATTATCATACATATTATGGATTACTCAAAAGGCCCATCCTCATAACATGTTCCAAATATGCCTTTGGAGGTAATCCTTTAGTTAATGGATCAACAACCATAAGTGTGGTCCTAATATTTTCAATTGACACTTGTTGTTTCTGGACTCTTTCTTTAACAACTAAATACTTTAAATCCATGTGTTTCGATCCACTAGAAAATTTGCCATTCTTAGAGAAGAAAACAGTTGCGGTGTTATCGCAATATATTCTTAAAGGTTTAGCAATAGAGTTGACAACACCAAGCCCTGAGATAAAATTTAGCAACCATAAAGCATGACTTGAAGCTTCAAAACAAGCAACAAACTCGGCCTCCATTGTGGATGAAGCAGTAATTGATTGTTTTTCACTCTTCCATGAGATTGCCCCATTTGCTAGCATAAAGACAAATCTTGAAGTTGACTCTAAGCTATCGAGACAACCACCATAATCAGAATTCGAGTAACCGACAACCTCTAATTGTTCTGATCTTTTATATGTGAGCATATAATCCTTTGTCCCTTGTAAGTACCTCATCACCTTCTTTGCAGCTTTCCAGTGTTCAAATCCTGGATCACTTTGGTATCTTCCTAACATGCCTACATGTAGACCCTCAATTTTGTCCCTTTAACACATGTCTTTAAGTTCATTTTCAGTGCTCCACAGTAGTTTCTTGGTGGCCCAGTACTACTCACCACTTACCTTTTTCTGAGTCACCTTGGAGACTTTGGTTGAGGGATTATTTGATCCCTTATTATGGCCCTTGGCAGCCCTAACTTAGACTTAGGCTTTTCTTGTTTTTTTAGGATAGCTTTTAGGGTAGTCTACTTAGGCCCACTTAGGCACCTTAGGCCCACTTAGATTTTTTTTTTAGTGTGACTTGTATGACTTGCATGGCCCGCATGGGATTGACTGTTTTATTTCATTTCATTTTATTATGTTTTACTTTATTTATTTTTATTTTATTTTAATCTTGGATAGGTTGTAAGATTGCTAACCTTTTTTTTTTATTTTTTATTTTTATTCTCTCTATTTTCGTTTTTTTTATTGTTTGGCAAGGGAATGGGGGCTACTATTCAAATCTCACTAAGGTATGTGCACTCAAAAAGGTAAGAAAAATATTTTGTGAGGGAAAAAGGAATTAATGTGGTTACATACATATGGAAATAAGAGATCCTAAAGGAGCATTCTGATTTTCGAAAAAGGAAAGGAAATAGAAGAAAGGAAAGTGGATTTTCCTTAGCATATTTGGTTTGAGAGGCTGATACAAATATAAGGAAAAAGGAGCTCTTTGGGGATTAGGGGGAGAGGAGATTCTTTTTTTTTGGGGAAAAGAGGACACCATAGAGAGGGGGTTGGACAAGGAGAGGTTTTTGGGAGAGTAGATTTTTGAGTCGAGAGAAAGGTGCAGCAGCCGGAAACCAAGCAATTAGAGAGAATATTGTGCAGGTATATTTTGGGATTTTTGCTATATCACCATCTAGTTTTAATATCCCCTGACCTGGTTTTCTAAAAATTCATTCTTGTTGTTTGGTGTGGACGCAAAGGGCCACAATTTGATTTGTTAAGACTGATTTGCTTGCATACTTATGCTATTCTAATCTTCCTTTTAATGTCTTTTAGTTCCATCTGAAAGTAATCTAAATATGAGTTTACTTTGGAATTTGATGTTGGGGGCCTTGTCCCCGTTTGTGTTCCAATCTCACTGTTGAAATACCCACCTTTCGTCTTCTTTTCTCTGGTTTTCTTTTCTTTTCTTTCTTGGTCTTTTTTTTTTTTTGTTTTGTTTTTCTGTGCTTCTGTATCTATGTTTCTTCCTTTTCTTTACCTTGGTGTTCCCGGATATGGAGACTATGACGACAGGAGTATTTTATGAAAGGTGAAAACTTTATAAAGGCTATGCAGAATGTGGGCTGTTTGTGGGGTTTTGGCACGTGGTTGCAGATTATTGAATCAAATTGGGTATTTCTTCTTCAAGACAAGAAAGTTGTTAAATCGGGCCCCGGGTGTGACTTAGTTGGATTCAGAACTTGCTTCTATTTCTGGGTTTCTCTGTTCGTGGTATTCTGGGCTGGAATCCTGGCAGGCTTTTCCTTGTCTCGACAGTGACAATACCTTCAATCAAAACTACTGTCATGGAGGAATAATATTGCAACACCATTAGTATTATCCAAGCCAACAGGATATATAGAGATGTTGAGTTTGTTTTCCGAATGTCTGTTTCGTTTGACGAGGTCCAGTTCAATACGACAACAATGATATGTATTAAGTGCGTGAATGAAAGAAAAGAGCAGATCTGTTGTCTGTGGATAACTCGAGAAAAACGAGATAAAGCTTTGTGGATGATACAAAGCTGTAGGTGAAAACTGGTGTAGAGGCTGCAGTTGATTTGACTACGTTGCTAAAGGAGATTTTCAACAAAGAAGGAAAGCCTCCAGCAGAATCCTCTGTAGACAGTGGCAGAGTCTTATAGAGGAAAATATGCTGTCATTCTTGGATTAGCAGCACTGAAAGCCATAGAAGTAGAAAATTTGAAGCTTAATGATGATGTTGGGTAGAAGTCGCAATCTTAATGATGAAGACATCACAATAAAAAGAAGAGAATCTGAAGTTTAGAATCAGGAATGGAGCTGCCATTTTGGGTAAACCCGACCCCAGGAGTGGCTACATGCAGTAGTTCAGGTTTATGAGACTTGCTCGAATTTCTGTATGACAGGAAGAGATAAGAACAGAACCTGCTGGAGAGTGTCCAGAAAAGGTTCCGCTTTCTTTGATATGCAGGAAATCAGGAAAGTCTTGATGATTGTGTAGCATCTGGCTGAAGTTCAGCTTCAGGAATGTGAAGCAAAGATATACTTACGTGATGTGTGAAGAGTACTATTTCTTGTCAAGAAGCTTGGTGTCCGCCCACTTCGAAAAGCGTTGCTTACTGAGAGTGCTGATTCGATGAATTTGAGTTTACCCGGAGCCGCTGAAACTTCTGGACCTCATGAAGCTTTAACCACCACACTTAAGCATATTCTTGAAACGTGTGCAGATAGACCTGAGATGCTCTCTGGGCTGGTGTAAAATGCGGAGGATGTAAGAGCTTCAGAGGTGATCTTTCTATGAAACTCGCGAAGGCAGAAGAAGAGAAACCCTTGGCAGGCCAAACTCAATTAAAGAGCATCAGAAGAAGACTAGAAAGAAAGGACGTCCCCAATTACAACAGCAGAAAATATGAGGGTTTATCAACATCAGCTATTGTTTTGAAGTCTGAGCTTATGTATGCTCCCATGTTGGCGAATGGGTTCGAGTTACAGCCTTCTCTGGATGCATGCTCTACTTCAGTTCATGAATTTCGGATTCCTCCTAAAGTTTTCCTTGGACTGCATTCATATTGCTCCGTTCATTTTGATTCTTTCCAAGCCGTGCTTGTTGATATAGGCTTACGTATTCCTCTGTTGAGAGCTGGTATTCATGCGCCTTCATCGAAAGTACCCAGCAATTTTCGTGCTGTTGAAGACGTTGCTGGAGGGAATCTTGACGGATCAATTCAAGTCTTTAAAGCATTATTTGCTGCCTGTGACAGACTTCTTGAAGAGCTCCAGAAACTTAGCAAAACGATTAATCAGACAATTGATTCAACTGATTTCATTTCCAAACTGAATGATACAAGGATGGTTATGTTCCATATCATTTTGCTAGAATCAAATTGTGCCAGGGAGCTTCATGGAACTACTCAAAGAAGGGCGAAGTGTTTCTGGAGACACTGAACGAGTGTTTGGATCAGATAACGAGTGCTTCATGGGACAGCCCATAATTCATGAAACTGTTCTCAATAGCTCAGTCTCAAAACATTTCTCTCATTGAATTTCTAACTCTTCCAATAACTGTCAATGGTGAGGATGATAGGTCCATTCATAGAGACAAAATTCTCAAGACCATTAGAAGATCAGATTGCTAATGGAGCTGTACCCAATTTTTTCAGAATAAGGAACTCGGTTAGAAGTTCATGGCACTTGTCAGGGATTGAAGTTATATTCAAACTACTTTCATGACTTAATTTTTCCTGATTTTCTGAAATAATGCCTATTGCTCTACATAATAACTCGGTTTATGAAAAGCTTTACTCAACATCATCCAACACAAGTACTCCATGAAATCGATCAACAATTCTACAAGTCTCCAAGGCTTCCTTTTTATCAATGCTAACGGTTTCCCCGGGATTAAAAATTCATGAACAAGGACTTTCTGGATCATCCAAATTTTCCTAGTCATATTCCTAAAGATTCTAACGAAATGGAAAAGGAGATTTTTCCCAGATCGGCTGGTATATATATCCGAAATGAGACTGCTCGATCAAGTCAGAACATGCTTGAACTTCTTTGTTAAGCGGACCAACTAAAGGATCAAAGTGCAGCATGCTCAGTTCAGATCTCAGAGAGGAAGCCATTATCTGAAATATCAGAATCAGAAATTTTTATGGTTCTATAGGTCACCTTCAGCGAAATCAGTCCTCTGCTTCTTAAATCAGTTAATTCGCTCAACTCACATACTTCTCCTGAGATAGAAGATAAGAGTCATGCATGATTGACATCCATTCCTCCTGTCCGGTCTTTACCTCATTCCTATGAAGTGTCTCAAAAAGAGTCGGGGCATAATGAATTCTTGGGGAAAAGAGCATCCGAGACTGTATGTAAGGCATTTGATGAAGTAGATGGAATAGAACTCGCATGGGGTCAAGTGGAAATTAAGGATTTATTACAATCCTTTCAACAGCTAGAAAGACTATATTCAGAAGTTCATTTACTGATGTCACTGAAACACGATACATCATCCAGTTCTATAACACTTGGGTTGATGATATGAATAGGACTATTAACTTGATTACAGAGTCATTCAATTCCAGGAGTTTGAGACAATATCGGAAGAAGTATCAGCATATTGACTTCAAAGTTCCCAATCCGTTTCGAGTCCCACGGATGCCCAAGCCGTCTTTGAAACTCTGACAAGAAGGAGTAGCTATTCAAACCATCTCCAACAGTACACCCAGTGCTGATAGTTTCTGGTGGATAACAGGGATCATTACAAGGAAATAGGAAGGTGCTGCTGCTGTTTTTCTAAGGGAACTGAACCGAATGACACTAGCATGCTATTATTGCCCAAGAGCACCAGAAGAACAGGAACTCTTATCATCTCATCTTGGAGCAGCCTCCACGCTCTCTACAGGACTCTTAGTTGATACAAATCTGGGAACATCACCTTCTGACACTTATAGACCATCCCCTGCACCAATTCCATACAATGTGGATTTAGGACATCCTCAAACTCCACCAGCTGCTGAAGAAAGCTGTGTTAACAGAATGTCACTGCTGAACCTGTGGCATCTTCTATTTATGTGGGGCAATTTACTTGATTACTTGAGCAAGGAAATGCATCCACCATACAATCCCTTACAGACGACAAGTATTCCTGCTATGCTCTTGCAACGGGAAGAAATGGATACAGTTGATAATCCGAAGCACAAATCCAGATATCCCAAAATCCCCTGCAGCTCTAAACCAATAGATGCAGAATTGTCAAACCGGAATATCAATAACCAAGCCAATTCTGGAAAGCATTGGCGTCCTCTCCAATGCCAAGGCAGGCTATGAATTTTTGAAAAGCTTCTCGAAGTCGATTACTTTTCGAAGAGATATAGTAGAGAAATGACAGATGGAGGAGTTAATGGCTCAACATGGCATTGGAAATCATCAAAATTCTGAACAGCAGAAAGCCACGGAGGGTGCCAAAAGAGAGGCAGACGAACGAAGGAAAATGACTCTCAGCCAGATTTTATCTTCTGAAGCAAGGGAAAGGTTTGCTCGGATTGCTTTGGTGAAGCCTAAGAAAGCAAGAGAAGATTGAAGAAAATACTTTAGCCGATACCTAAAGAATGTGGAAAAAGGAATTTATACGTCTTCAGTTACAATGTTGAAGATCAGAAGCTGGAGAATGAGCAACGACATAAGAAATCCAATTATGGAATTAAGACCTTGCCACACATCATATTCCTTCTAATGTTTCTCCTTCTTCTTTTTGTGATCTTATGCATCTTAAAGCCGGATTTCAAAACCTCTTTCTATCAAAAATGAATTTGGTTTTCTCTAAGGTTCCTTAGAAGCTTTTAGGTACAAAATCCAGATTTTAACATGCAATTTGCTGCCACTTTATTTCGGGTATGCACTTTTACTGTTTTCCTTGATTTTTAACTATTTTCGTGATTTTCTCGATTTTCAACAAGCATGAATAAATTTTATGATTCCAAACAATGGAATTCATAGAACCAACTCATGCGAAATTAATTAGGGCTTTGGTGGGGGCCCGACATTCATAACACTCACTTCAATACTGTTTGCTTGATATGATGATCTTTGATTCTTCTTGATGAAATACTTGAATTCATTTTATATCTATTGTTGAGATGCTCTTGATTCCCATAGAGGAGTACTGGCTTGCTATCCAGGTACGCTCTCTTCTCATCTATTTTCTAGAACTCTATGGACTTGTATGCCATTGATGACCATAGCCATATTTGACGTGATTCTTGGATGTCTTGATATATGCCTGATTTGCTTGAATAAAATAAATGTTGTGTGCTACATTTCTACACTAACTTTTATGTTTTATGATAGCGCTTGAAGAGCGGTTCAGGTACGCACCCTAACTCTCCTTCATTGCAAATTGATTGTGTTTGGCATGCCACTCTCTAAAATCACCTAACCTATTTAGGTATCTATAATTAACTGATTAATTGCCACATTTCCCTTAATTTTGTCAGTAGAGACCTTTATAGGGCTTAGAGGGGTGCTACCTCCTAGAGGTACCTTCCCAATAAGTAACCTGATCCCCGGACCAAGACTCGGGTTTTTTCAAAGACATGCCTTTTTTTTCCAAAAATTATGGAGTCACATTTTAAGGTTTTCTTTCTTGTTTTATTTTCCCTTTAAAATAAAAATAAAATAAGTGGCGACTCCGACTTTTCTAAAATTAATTTTTCACAAATAAAAAGCGAGTCTCGCCGATCGAGTGGGGACGCACGTGAAAAATGCGGGTCCACACTTCCCTTCACTTTCCTCCTCCACAGCGTCATTACCGCACCTTTCATCCATCTCAATCACAGCCCCCTTTCCCCCAGAGAGAGTAGAAGAAGAAGAGACCCGTCCCCCCCCCCCCCCCCCCCAAAAGCACATCGTAGAGGGCTCAAGATTGGAGTACCTAGAATTTTCCTCCATCGGCCACTCGTCCGCAAGGGAAGCCCTTTGTTTCTCGCTTCTCTCCGCTGCAGACGGCATCCCACTGGGCAAGAGTTCTTCTTCGAACCAAATCTCTGAACGCGATTGTCCTAAAGAAGCCCTAGCTTCTTTTAAAATACTTCCCTTTGTGGGCCTAAAAGAAGTGCCAGCCCACAAGGCCTCAAAAGACTGTCCTTCTCTCATAACCATATTGGGCCTGCACTCCTCCCTATCCGGCCCAACCCAAAAGGAATTTAAATGGCCAGCACTGTAAGCCCGCCCTGAAACTCCACTAGACTGCCCCTCTTCCCAGCAGTCCCGCGGTCCATTGGGCTTTTTCTTCACTTTTGAAGCCCAGTCCAGCTGGTCTTGAGAGCCTTCACTGTTGGGCTTAATAACCCCTTCATTTAAGCCCACCATTCCTTTCCCTTTTCCTCCATACTTCTTCCCTACGACTGAAAAAGCTGCAGCTGTACCAGACTTCCCATCTTCAACAGGCTTTTCTTCCCCTCCATCTTTTCTGGCTGGGTCTACCCCCACATCCTCTGCAACACGCCAACTTTCTTTCCTTTTGCTACTCCTACTCTCCGCGCGTGAGCCCACTTCCCGTTCTTCCCTTGCCTTCTCCTTCTCCCCCCCTATCATCTTCTTTATCGGCAACACCTTTGAAAACCATGGTAGCCTCTCCCACCACAGCTGTAAATCATAGCAGTAATCGTCTACCACTAAGTGCATAGTTCCCGGAAATAAATTACCCCTCTTCTTTACCAAAATTCTGGCCCACTGGATCTGAGAATAATTCTTTGTTTCTCTATCCACCTCCACAAAGCCTCCACAACAGTCCCCTACTCTCTTAAAAACTTTTTCACTCCAACAACGAAGCGGGAGTCCCACCACTCTTACCCAGACATTTTCAACTAGGCTTCCTACCTTTGAGCATCCTGCCTCCACGCTCCATCTCTCTAAATGCAACACTTTGTCATTAAATCTTCGTGTCCCCCTCTTTAGTGTTCTCTCTGCCTCATTTTCATCTTCGAATTCCAGCAACATGAAGGGACCTCCCATACTCTTCACCTTCAATCCGTTTCTTATATTCCAACTGTGCACCCCCCATTCTCTGACCGACTGCAACTCCGACTCCCCCACTGATCCAGCACCCCAACTTCCAACAAGGCACCGACCCAATCCTTCCTTCCTGTCACTCAACCCTCTCCCTCCAACTTGAAGCCATAAAGCTTCTCCTTCACCTTGCCTTCCAGCTTGCTCCTTAGTCACTTCCACAAAAGTCTTCTTCGTACTCTGCACCTTCTTTTCTTGGTATCTTCCATCCATTTTCTCTATTGCCTCCTCTTTCGGCTTTGATTCACCTCGATGAACTTCTTCCACCTTCATATCCTCAAATGTTACTACCCCTAAACCCCTAAGTTTCTCAGCAAACAAGGCCCATCCTCCTATCAAACCCTTTCTTTCGGGGACAACTACACAAAACCTCTTAGCCTCTACATCAATCACAGAACAGAGGATGAATCTCCCCGACCCATTTTCGCGTCTTTCCACTTTAAACTTTCTACCTTCTTCCTCCCACACTTTATCTAATCTTCCTTTCCTTTCCTCCCTACAGCATTCTTCAAGACCTTCCAAAAACTTTCTCAAACTTGTCACCCCAAATCTGATCCAGGAAGAGAAACCTCTGCTCCTTTCCACAATGGTACCTCGTATCTTCCCTCTAACTTCCTCTACTAAAACCTCAAACGTCTTCGACTCAATCGCAAACCAACACCTTCCCCCTCTCATTGCACCTTTAAGAAAAAGAAAGAAAAAAGAACAGCTAGAACATAACACCTGTTCTCATCATGGAACAATCTCAAAGAAAGGGAATTACAATGGCCAACAATAGCTTCCATTTTCAAATAATTTGGAGTTTAGGGCTAAGTAACCTCAACAAGACAAATTTGTTGCTCCATTATAAGGTGATAAAAATGCATTACTTAGATCATGAAAACTATTCCAAAGTCGCTAAGTATTTTGTTCACCAAAAAAAAATTGTTATTCTAATATATTTATAAGTCTTTTTAATAAATTTTTCTTTTGACTTATACATGCCAATTTGACTTCTAACTAATTCAGAACTAACTTTGAATTGTTTTAGCAACAATGTTATTCAAAATATGTATGCATTTGAGGTTCTTAAAGCTTTTGAAATGAGTAGAATACAAATTCTAGGCATGTGTTGTGGAGAAAATGGAAGAAAACTGAGTCAAGAATTCAAATTTTGTAGGAAATGTTTGACACCCTAAATGGAGTAAGTCAGAATTCCAATTTTGTAGGAAATGTTTGAATGCCCTAAATGGAGGGTTCAAACATTCAATTGGGTGTTCAAACATCTCCCTAGGAATGTTCAAACATTCATGTCCAAAATTAAAATGCTCCCTTCAAGCATTCAAATGCTGGTTGTAAATTTTTCATAATTTTGATTTGACTTTAATTACATTTTTAGTGGCCATTTTGTTAACTTAAAAGCTTAATTGTTTTCCAAAACTAGCCCTTGGTTTTCTCAAGTATAAAAGCGTTTATTTTGTGAAAGTTAAGTAACCTTAGAAAATATAACCATTCTTAGAGCTTGTACCTCCATCTTTCAAGTCTTTCAAGATTTTTCTTCAAAGAAACATTCGATTATAGGAAAGTTTGGAGACTTGCATCATGAAATTTTGATAAGGGCTTTGAGGGATCTACCAAGGAGCACGTGAAAGTAGTGTGTTAGGAACATGGTAAAGGAGGGTAGTTGGTCAAGTAAAATTGTCTATCATTTTATTAAAATTAATGGATTATTTAACAATTAAGAAGCCATCTAGAATTTTTACATCTAATAGGTTTTTAGGTGGTTTTCCCACGTTATATCCTATGTTTATTGTGCGATATCAAATTGTTATATCATGTCCATAAAATTTCTCAATATTTTAATATTTGAAATTAGTATTAATCAACATGTCTAAACATAATTATAAGATTAAAAAAGGGATACATCCAAATACAAACATGATATATGACATTAAATAGTAATTTATCAAAAACAAATCAAGGTTAAGTCAAGTTTGTCAAAATTGTATATAATCAAATGAAAATTGAAAACAACCAAAATAATCATTAGATGTGGTCGAAACAACTTTTTATAGAAAAATAATTTGAGCAAGAAAATTAATAAACACAATTTTAAGTTAAATTTCATTGAAAATTTTGGATAATATTATTAATTTTTTTCAATCCAAAAGGTCTATAATATCTTATTATTAAAAAAGTTTCAATAATTTCACAAAGTAATATCAAATCCTCTGTATTAAAAGGCAAGTATGGCAAGATACCTCCTACAGAAAAAGAAAGTAAACTTATATTTAAAAATATGGTAAAATTTAAGTAATTTTACGAAGATTAAAATCTTATATATGAAGAGGCAAATTGCTTGTCATCTCACAAAAAATAAATTAAATAAATAAATAAATTCTAAAATAAAAGTGAAGGGCAGCATAGTTACTGGTTTTCCACGTGCCATCCAGATATATTGGCTGCTTTCGTCAAGGCAATCCTCCACTTTTCTACCATCTCCTTCTTTTGATCTGCATCTTTTTCATGCAAGGTGAATGCATCATCAAAACTTCCGGATTGATTTCGTACATCTCTTGGAGGCACATGATAGAAAATTGGTACAACCACTGATTCTTTTCGGGTCATACACTCAATGATCTTTAGAAGTTCATTCAAACACCATCTGGAGTAGGCATAATTCTTTGAGAAAATAATAATGAAAATCCTTGATTCTTCTATAGCTCTTGAGAGATCAGCCGCAATATCTCCTCCTTTCTCAAGCTCTTCATCATCTCTAAACGTATGAATTCCACGTGTAACCAAAGTGGTATAGAGATGATCAGTGAAATTCTTACGAGTGTCACCCCCTCTAAAACTCAAGAACACATCATAACTACGAGGATTAGAAGAAGTAGAAGAGGCTCTGTGGGTGCTGGTCGAAGCCATTTTGGAGTGCTTTTACCGAAGTTACCAACGAGTTTGGGGAAAAGAAGGGAAGGGTCTTCGGATGCTCACGGCCACTAGCTCCTGGCCTCTTCATCAGGGACAAGCTGGGGGGAGGGGCAGCTGAAAAGCTTCATCTGCAAACATTATAAGAAAAAAACACACATATAAGGCCCCTTTGATAAATTTTCTTTGCGTCCTCTGTACGAAATCAAGTGGCAGGAGGTGACAAATCGAAGAGAAACTCACACATATTCTTTACCTTTTGGGAGATAAACAGCTCTGGTTCAGTGGAAGATGGTGACGGGGCTCAGGTGGCTGCCCATGAACTAGGTTTTGAGTGGAATAAGCAAACAACTAGCTGTAGTTGGATCAGTGGGTGAAAATTTCAGGGAAAGAGGTGGAGGTGAGGGAAGATCCAGGCACGAGGGTACGGAGGATAGACGGAAGGATGAAGTGATGAACTGTTGAAGATAAGGCAGGAGCGTCATCTCTGGCTATGAGCTGCCAGCAGCTGCTAGTCTTGTGGTCCCCAAACGTCCGCTCATCTTTCTCTTTTCTTGTTTCCTTTTTAGTTTTTCTTTTTTTTTTTCTGAAATAGAAAGGGTCAAATCCAAAGTACATTTTGGGCTCTCATGCGTGAGCCAGTAATCATCGTCTCAAGGATGAAGAATGGGCATGATAAGGTGAGACCTAGATGAAACAGATCATTCCAAGAAATAATAATCCTCTCCTGCATTTCATCAAACAGCTAGTGATCTCTTCTCTTCCGAGTTTATCCTCTCCTCCGAAAGCATTAATGCTCATCCTCCAAATTCACTTATAAAACTCAAAGTTACATTTATAGCTCGGAGTTGAAAAAGAGGGTCCCTTGGTGCTATTAAGTGGCAAGTGGCTAAAGGTAAAGCAAAAATTATTCAAACTAAGATGCTATTAATTATTTATGCAATAGAAATTTTTTTATTTTTTTTTTTAATATTTCCATACTAGCAGTCTTAGCACACCAAAATAACATTATGGTTGGTTTCTCTTGAAACCATAAAAAACAATTAAAAGGAATGGGAAGGAAGGAACCAGCACATATAAAATTCAAAAGAATCTTTTGTTTCTTACCATTTGTACACTAGCAGATTAAAATGTGGGAGACAGTTGGCTAGCTCCTTGTCATCTTTGAAAGGAATGCTAACATCACAAGTGGGTAGATGATATGGATTCATAGGATGGAAAGTTGCTCAATTCTTTTTATTATTATTATTATTATTATTATTATTATTTATTTATGTTTTAAGGGCTTGAATGAATTATTTTTTATTTTGAATTACTTTTTTATATTATATTCATAGTCAATTCTTTTTTTCTTTTGTATATGCATACCAAAGTAAAGTATACGACTTGACTATTACAAATTTTGTCAAAATTCATGCTCCTTATCATTTTAACTCACTCAAGTTTCATCCTTGAAGAAAGGATAAAAAATAAAATAAAATTCAGCTATTTAATAAAATATTTTATCCTACTTTTGGTATTTACTTTTTTAAATAAGAAAAATTAAGATGACATTGTTAATAGATAGTTATAACTATCGATAAAGAAACTCGATTAAATAATTTTATGTATTTAAAGTAAATTAGTCTTCGATGTATATTGCATAAGAAAAGTGTTAACTTAAACCATACATCTAAAAACAGATTTGTTAATATTTGTATTTTGTACAAATAAATATTCTTAATATATAAATTTGCATTCAATAGGCAAAACAAGTATCCCATAATAATCACTAATTACAAAGAGGATATGGCATAACAATTTTTTATCAACCAACTGCAATTAAAAAGTCAACAAAATTGAAAAATTGAAAATTTAAACATGCTTTTAACATTTCTATAGTTGCAGTTGGCTGACAAAAATTATCCTTCTCTTTCATTGATATGACAATGAAAACAACATCCCCAAGAGTTGATAAGGTAGGAAATGAACTTTAGTTTTAGTATACTCCGTCTTATAAACTATGCTAGAACTAAATTCACATGTCATGAATGTAATAGGATTATACCTTTTATAATTTACATCAAATTGGTATCATTCAATTAACACTTTTCTATGAATGAGGAATAATGACAATATTTGTTTTAATGAGAAACATTAGTATTGTAGCATTATTTTGCAAATACACTTAAAATTGTATTTTAAGTTTTGCCTATTAGAAATATTAAACAAAATTAACAAATGAAATAGAAGATTGTATGTATGAAAGTGACATAGACTTAAAAAATTTCTTATGAAAGGCTTTTGAAGAGGTCACACTATATCACTAGTAGAATTTGATTCCATGGGAATAACACTTTGTACTATAGAGATACGAGGAAGAATTGGAAATACCTAATGTAGTGAGAGGGCTCGTTGTTGAGGGTGTAGATACACAAAGTGGGGAAACATGAAATGTTTTAGGAACTCAATAGTTGTATTTAATTTATATCATCTGTAATATTCCCTATAATATAGTGAAATTATTTTCTCTTATTCGTGAATGTAGACATGGTTGACTAAACCATGTTATAATCTTATGTACCTTTGTGTGTTTTGTTTTATCTTTATATTCTTGAGCTAACATTATTTGCATTAAAGTTTTCGTTGATACAACAAATTGGTATCAAAGCTTAAGTTGATGACTTCTGGAAGAGCTAAAGAGAAAAAACACACAAGACGATAAAAAAAGGAAATTTTAGTTAAATGTGGAGTTGTATTAAAGAAAAACGAATCATTCTAGTATATGGTATAATTGTGATTTGGAAGGTATGAATGGCAAGGAATCCGAATTATGTCAATGTAAATATCAAAGTAGTCAACAATTTCTTAAAATAGTTTTTTTTTCTATAAATAAAACCCCTATAACACTAAAAGTTATACAAATAGAGCAATACAAAGAAAATTTCTGCATTATTCTCCCCATTATTTTTATTTCTTTAATCACCATTTTACATGGTATCAGAGCCACAATCTTGGTAACTCTTTAAAACTAAGCTTGCTTCACTATGAAAACGACATAATGGAAGAAACAAAGATTGTAGAAACAATGATTTATGATTCTTTTACATCACTCTCACTATTCGAGAATTGTTCTAGTCTCCAAACTCTTTGAAGGTTACAACTATGGGCAATGGAGTCATGCCATGCATATTAGTCTTAGTGCAAAGAATACGATCAGATTCATCAATGGATCTATTAAGGCACCAACATCTATAGGTCTAAAGTTTCCTATCTGGTGGCGATGAAATGGCATGGTGTTGTAATGGATCTTGAACTCGGTCTATCCTTACATAGTTAATAGTGTTATTTAAGCTAAGACAGTTGTCAAAGTTGGGAACGATCTCAAAGAGAGATTCTCACAAGGAAATGACTTTAGAATTTATCAGATTTGATAAAAAATTATTGAACATAGACAAGAATAACAATTTGTTTATGTTTATTATACTAAGATGAAAACACTTTGGGATGAATTGGCCTCATACCATGATCCCTTGCCTTGCACTTGTGGTGGACTGAAAGACGTTGCCAAATGAGAAGAAAATGAAAGAGTCATGTAGTTCCTTATGGGATTAAATGAATCCTATGCCACTGTCTGAGGATCAATTTTGATGATAACTCCTCTACCAAACACTCGCAAGGCCTAGGCCCTGATGCTTCAACAAGAAAGGCAAGTTGATGTAGCCTCCCGATGTGAGCCCAATACTAGCCATCATGCAATGCAATTGACTCATTTGCATTAGATGACACAAGTCACCCAAACAAGTTGACCTTTTAATTTGCAAGAAAATGGGACTTCAAGAAAACAACTTAAGTACAGCTATTGTGATTGAAATGACCACCCTATTGATTATTGTTTTTATTTACATGGGTTTCCAATTGGTCACAAATTGCATGACAAGAATGTGAAGCTAAAGAAACCAGCTACAAACAACATTCACACTAATACAGTGGAACCAATCAAAGGACCAACTATAGGGGCAACTACATTTACCACTGAGGAATATGATCAACTCATGACTTTGCTTCGAAAAGAGAATGGTAATAATAAACTTTTCACAAATGCTACAGGTATAACTAGATCCACTTGCAATAATGCTCAATATAGTTTACATTCAACCTTATATTGGATTGTGGATAGTGGTGCGATCGATCACATATCTAAGTCATCACCGTCACAAATAAATTGAATACTAATCATGATTTTGTGGAATTAACTGATGGTGGTCAAGCTAAAATCAAATCGACTAGGTCTATTGAGTTATCATCTTACTTGATTCTTGATGGGGTGTTGCATGTTCCAAAAATTCGAGTTAATTTGTTGTCAGTTAGCAAGCTTACTCAAGCATTGAGGTGTAATGTGACATTTTACCTTGATTTTTATGTGGTACAGGACATGTCTACGAAGAAGATGATTGACATGGGCAAGCAACATAATGCGTTATACTACCTCACATCCAACCAAAATCCTCACTTAGCTCACAGTGTCAACCGTACCTCTAAACTTTGGCATCAACGGCTAGGGCATCCATCATCCACACCTTTTCAAGATTTATCTAAGACCATTCCAGAAATAATTTTTTATTCTCAACATGTTTATGACATTTGTCTTTTAGCCAAATAAACACATTTACCTTTTTCCTATAGTTTAATATCATTTAATGCACCTTTTGATTTAATTCATTATGATATTTGAGGACCTCACAAAGTCCAATCTCATTCTAAGGCATGGTATTTTTTAACTATTGTGGACGACTTTTCTCGTTTTACTTGGATTCATCTCATGAGTTTTAAATTTGAAACACAATCATTATTGAAATCATATTTCTCTGGGCTAAAACTCAATTTCATCATGATATCAAGATTACTAATAATGAGAATGAATTCACCTCTATGCATTTTTTTTTTTTATTGTCATGGCACTATTTTTCAACATTCTTATACAAACACATCTCAACAAAATGGGGTTATAGGGCGCAAATACCACCATTTCTTAAATACGGGATGCATTTTCACTTTCAAGTAAATTTGCCCATAGAGTTTTAGAGAGATAGTGTCTAGATAGCTTGCTATCTCATTAATCATCTACCTACACCTTTGTTGTCTCACAGGTCACCATATGAAATTTTACATGGAAAGTCATTTACTTACTCAAATGTTCTTAGGATAAGCTTTGATGGGTTAGCTGATTTTGAGAAGGAATTATTCCTCGATATTGCATGTTTCTTCACAAGGCAAAATGAGGATTTTGTTACTAGAATACTTAGAGTTGTAGTTTCAATGCAACTATTGGATTAAAAGTTCTTAGCGACAAGTGTCTAATAACATTTTTCCATGGTACCATAGGGATGCATGATCTATTACAAGAAATGGGTTGGGAAATTGTTTGTGAAGAGTATCCTAGAGATCTAGGAAAATGGAGTAGATTATGGGAACCTGACAATGTGTATCATGTATTACAAAGAGAAATGGTAAGAGCTAATATATATGAGTTTCAATGATATATTTTTGTTTAATTAGTTACATGGTTATATAATTTTAGCAAGGTTTTCACTTTTTCTTCTTCACATATTCTCTACTTTTTTTGTTCACGGACCAAAGCAATTGAAGGGATATTCCTAGACATGGCTACATTGAGAGAGATTCAGTTTACCAATGAAGCTTTCAAAATGATGAAAAATCTCAGATTATTCAAAGTTTATTGGAGTAGTCATCACTATGGCTTTACTAAAAGGAATTACAAAGTGCTTCTTCCCCAAAATTTTGAATTTCCTTCTTATGAGTTGAGATATCTCTATTGGGATGGATATCCTTTGAAATTCTTACCATCACATTTTGACGCAGAGAACTTGGTAGAACTCAACTTGCAGTCTAGTAACATAAAACAAATTTGGAAAGGGAGTAAGGTATAATAAATATTTAGTTATACTGTAGTTTTTTTACTTTACATTAATTTTGAAGTTTATGAAAACTTTATTTATTAAAATAAATTTCTTTTATCAGTGTTTGCAAGCTTTGAAGGTGGTTGACCTAAGTCACTCAAAGAAGCGCATTAGAGTGTCAAATTTCTCATGCATGAAAAATCTGGAGATACTAATTCTTGAAGGTTGTACAAGTTTGTACTGTGTTGACCAATCTATTGGAGTTCTAAAGAAGCTTACTTTACTGAATTTGAAAGATTGCAAAAGGCTTAAAAGTTTGCCAAGCACCGCTGAGTGTTTGGAATCTCTTGAAACTCTATATCTCTCAAGTTGCTCCAATCTTGAAATATTTCCAGAAATCAAAAGGAATATGAAACGTTGATCTCGGCTTGAGTTAAGTGGGACAGCGATAAAAGAATTACCCTCCTTAGTGGATCATCTCACTGCACTTAAATACCTGGATCTGCCTGAGTGCAAAAATTTGAAAAGCCTTCCACGCAGCATATGTAGGTTGAAGTCGCTTGTGAATCTCAATCTTAATGGTTGCTCAAACTTGGAGGCTTTTCCTGAAATCTCCGAAAATATGAAAAGTTTACAATGTTTTTTTTTTTTTTTTGTGTGAAACGGCTATAAAAGAGCTACCATCATCAATTGAAAATCTAGTTGATCTTCGACTCTTGGTACTGGATAATTGCAAAAACCTTGCAACTCTTCCAAGCAACCTTTATTATTTGAGACATCTTACAACTCCCTGTCTTGCAAACTGTTCAAGACTCCATAAACATCCAGAGAAGTGGAACCTGAAATCTTTAGGTAGTATTGGTTCGCAATTGGCTTCCTTGAAGATGATATCTCTAAGAGGAACAAATATCCGCAACATGCCAATGGGCATCACTCAACTTCGTTACCTCAAATTGCTTGATATGGGTCACTGCAAGATTCTTGAAGAATTTCAATGGCTTCCACCAAGTCAACGCTGGATGGATGCATGTGGTTGATAGGCCTCGAAAGCTTAGCCTCACAAATTCAGGTATGATTTGTTTACTTAATAATGTTTTTTTTTTAGCCCAAAACTTTTTATGCAGGTTGGATTTACCTTTGTGCAGAGTTTGGACTCGGAGAAATTTCAGGAGATGGAAAGCAGTTCCATGCAAGGTTGTCTTTGTTTGGATAAGACTGGCGCCATTGAGGAATTTCCCTCAATGGATCATCTCACTCGACTTCAGGAGTTAGGAATGAAAGTGTGCCAGAACTTGAACAGTCTTCCGAGCAGCACTTGCAGGTTGAAATTCCTAGAAGAACTCTATTTTAGTGGGCGTTCAAACCAGGGTTCAAAAAATCGGCCGAGTCTGGTACGACGCCGACTGCGACGAGTCCGATACCAGATACATATTATACCTAGACTCGGCCTTGAATCGGTTGGACTCGGATGACTCGACTGATATTCCAAGTTAACTCGGTCAACTCGAAAAAAAAAAAAAAACCAATCAATAGTCCCTGCAAAAGAAACCATCACAACAAGAATCAACATTTTCAGAGAAGAGCTTTGGTGTGCTGCCGGTGCCGCAACGGTGATTGGACGTCGGCAAGACAACCCTCCTTCCGAGTTTGGGAGTAGAGAAGAGCTTTGTGCAGTGAAAGAAAGAGGACTTGACGGCACCACCAACAGAACCAACATCGTGAGCCTCCATGGTGGAGGGCGAGATAGGAGAAGAGAGAGGTGAGAGTAAAGAGGTGGCCATGGCAGTTTCACTCTCTGTAGTTCGCACTCTCGACTTTTGCTCCTACGAGTCTTGAGGCTGAAGATTGGTGATCCTATGTGGCTCAACACCGTGACATTTTTTTATTGGTTCAGCCCACTAGATTAGGCCCAGCCCAAGTTCAATTCATGAAAGCCTAGTGCAGTCCATGTATTTCTGTATAAAAAAATAAAATAAAATAAAAATAAATTTGTGTTTTAAGCTTATGGAAAAAAATAATTTCTTGAAAAATATATTAAGAAAAATAATTTTTTAATGCATGATTTTTTATAAAAATATAAAAAAAAATCAAATGTAATTAAAATTAATTATATACAAAAAAAATTAAATTAAAATTTGTTTAAAGAATCATATAAAAATAATGTATTAATATTACCTTGGAAGGAGATTGATAATTTAAGTAATTGTTTAAAATAATAATTATGTTGATGTATTAGTCTAAATTGATAATTTTGTTTTATTTATGCACCCCCGTCTATAGATCTTACCTCTAAAGGTCATATTGATTATAGTTGACTTCAAATTGATTCCGAGACCAATATATTTGCTTTTATTAGCATTATCATGAATAACTTTGAGCAGATACTCTTATAACTATTTAAATAATATTAAATGTGCTATAATTTTATTTTATTAATTTTTTGAGCTTATTTAATTGTATATATTTTTCTGATGATTTACATAATATTTTTATAATATTTTGAATTTTCTAATTAACTTATTTTACGTATCACCCCATACCAAATTGATACACTGAGACCGATACCTTCCGAGTCAGTGACCAATACCGCGACTTTGAACCATGGTTCAAACCTGGAGATTTCTCCGGAATCAGAGAGGACGGAAAATTTTAAGGCCTCAAACTGGACTTGCGGAGTTTGAAATGGTTAGAGCAGTTGTATCTGATGGACGGAACAATCGCCAATAATTTTCGGTGCCTGTCATCACTAAAATCTTTAGATCTAGCCAAATCCAATATGCATTGCATGCCTGCTGCTATTACTCATTGTTGTAATCTGAAACACCTTAATATCAGTCACTGCAAGAAACTTAAAGAAATTCCAGAGCTTCCATCAAGCCTATGAAAGATTGATGCACAGGCCTGGGAACATCATCAACTCCATCAAGTCCTCTCTGGTCTTCTGTCCTCAAATGGTTCAAGAAAGTTCAGGTACGATTTTTATTAAAACCTTTTTTCTCTATGAATTGCAAAATACTTGTGAAGTAATTATATTCATTTCAATTTCCTATTTTCTGTGCAATTAAAAGTTCTAATTTACATTATTTGTTAGGCTGACCTATCTCAACATCTTCACCTCCATAACCATGTTTTGTAATGCAATGATGTTTCTTGATTTTATGCACAATTTAATCAAATCTATAAATGTTTTTTTCAATGCCACGTCATTAATTTACATGTTGCCTTTAACCGTGCAGCCTGCTTTGAAAGGGTACAGAAACAACAGGAGGGAAATTAATCTTGGAACTAATGAAATTCCAGAGTGGGTATTGCATCAGGAAAGGGAAATGAAAATGAGAATAGAGCTTCCTATGAATTGGTATCAGGATGACCACTTCCTTGGATTTGCATTTTTCTGTCTTTATCCAGCATTGAGTTGTTGTATTTATATTGTAGGTTGGAAGATGTGGATTCATATGAAAAAAAGGAGTACTTTAGCTTTGGCTCCAATTGTGGATACTGCGGGATTGATGATAGTGTATTAGATCGACTGTGGGTGGTGAAGTACCGTCCTATGATGGCTAGGCTGAACACATTCGACTCCGATCAATATATGCAACCTCTGAATTCATTTCTTTTTTCTGATGATGGTTGGACGAAAATCAAGAGTTACTGGATCCATCTAATTATACACTCTCAAGATCATCAACATAACCATGACCCGAAGGATGAGAATTCTAGTGACAATAGATTGGCAGCAGAAGATATTAATGGTAGTTTTAAGATGAGTTATGATGCCTTGGCCCATGGTAAAATGAAAAAACCTCCATGATGTGTTTAAAACAAGCTATTCCGCTGTTCTTGGGCCATTGTAGACTTGACTTGCATCCCTGATGCAAGAGCTGTGCATGTTTCAAGTCATTTTCAAGCTCTCCCAAGAATGTTTCTAAATAGTATCTCTAAGGAATTATCGGTAAGTCATCTTCATTTCTTCATGGCAAAGGGATTAATGAAGCATAAACTCTTTATTGTATTTTTATTACTACGAACTCCGTTTGTTGTTTGTTGTAGTTATTTGGGGAATTAAACAAATATTGGCACAAACCAAACCCCAGCATTGTTATTCTCACATGCATGCTTGGTACCAAAACAAATTCAAAACTCATTTGAATAAATTCTAACTCATAAAATACCTTTAGGGTCCTATTGGCCCTGTAATTATTTCTTGAGGCATAAACTATTTTTCTAAACAAATTTAGTCTGGAAAATTACTCAAATGTTATATCGGGAGTGGCTAATCAGTCAAAAGGCTAACAATCTAAATCCTTAATTATCATGGAAAGTTAGTCTGGCAATCTCAAGTAAAATTCTAATTTTATTTTAATTCAAAGATGTAGAGTTCAAAAGAAATAATGGGCAATCAAGCTTACAAGGGGAAATATCTTCAATTTTAATATATTAGAATGTGTTAAAAGGGTCATGTCCCTACTCACGGCAGTGTTTATGTCAAACTTCTAATTATTGATTTTTCTAAACAAAAATAAGGATTTCAAAAGAGTTGGTTTTTTTGATTGCCATCCCATCCCACGAGTTGGTTTTTTTTATTGCAATCCCATCCCACCCCTAATAGATTGAGTTTAAGATAAACATAAATGCATTTGAAATAAGTTTGAGAGTTCAGAAATTGCTTTATCTGGTCTCATCCCATCCTAATTGCATATATGATTAAATTAAAAATAATTTTATTTATTTTACTTTTCATTAACCACTTTTTGACACAAATGTTTTTTTTAAAAAAAAAACAAGTTATAAATATTTATAATATTTGTTTCTTTAAAAATATATTTATTTCTAATGTAGTTAAAAATTCAAAAATTAAAATTAAATAGAAGAGTTAAAATAAATAAAATGGGTTTGAAGTAATATAAAATACTAATTTATTAACTTTAAATTTTTTTTCTTTCCTTCTAATTTCTTCTATACATTTTTTCTTAAATTTTTTAAAAACCAAACATAATAAAGAAAATTTTAGGAAAATTTTGAAAAAAACTCTTTCTTTTTTTTTTTCTTTCATAACTTATCTTCCTTATCTACTATTAATATTTATATAATATTTTTAATTTAATATTTGTAATTTTTAATTATAAGAATTTCTATTTATCTAGTATTCCTTGATAACAAAAAAGTAATTATAATTGTCAGACTTTAAATTCAAACTTTTACTACCTAGGTTGAACAAGTATTGATCTGAGAAATTAATAGCTCCTAAACCATGTTTGGTACGTGCTCATAAGGAATGAAAATGAATATTTTGTTTCCAATCCTATTTCTACTTAAATAGTAATAAATTTTGTTACTCCAATTCCTATATTTAAATACATATAGAAATATAAAATTAGAAAGATTATTTATTTACATTTTAATGTTAAGTGACAACGAAAAAAAGATTAACATTAATATCCATATATATAATTTAAAATAATTTTTTTATTTTCATTTTTAAAAACTCACATTATAAGTAGTTTAAATTATTTTTTTATTTTCATTTAAAAATATCTAGGAAAGTTCTTTTTAATAAATAATAAAAATCTATTTGAGTTTATGATTTTAAAATATAGATAATTTTAAAAAATTAAACTAAATTATTTTTTTATTTTCATTTAAAAATATCTAGGAAAATTCTTTTTAATAAATAATAAAAATCTATTTGAGTTTATGATTTTAAAATATAGATAATTTTAAAAAATTATACTATTGTTTAGATTAATTGTTGTTCTTTAAAAATAAAATAAAATAAAATAAAATAATTATTTTTTTATTTTTTTATTTTTTCAACAAAAAAAATGAATTTTAAATTAAGTAACACTTTATATTGAATTTATTAATAAGTTTAATATTTTTTAAAAAATAATTTAAAATTAAAAAGATATACATAATAACTAGAAAAGGCAATAGACAAAATTAATGTTTTAAATTTTTTAATAAATCTTCTAATTTTTAAAAATAATTTAACATTAAAAAAAATATGAGAATGAATGAAAAAAAGGGAAATTCCTATTCTCAGTCGGCATTTTCCACACACCAAACCTGGAGTTCAAAGATGTTATGCTCATTTCGAAAAACATCAAGTGATAACATCATCTAAAAAATAAATAGAAAATAATAAAAAATAAAACCATGATTGCTAAAAGGCAATAAAGATTTTAACTTTAAGCCTTGAAAGTGTTCCCAAATGAAACTTCCTAGAAATTTCGCATTTCTCTTTAACCATCAAATCTGTGCTCATATATTATTTTTTCTTGTAATTTTTTTTAAAGGTAGGTAATAATAAAATAGGAGATGATGCATAAAGTGAAGAAAATATACAAGATTAAATAAGATCAGGAACTTGGTGGGGAAGTAAAGTGAAAGACCCAAAAAGATGATCATCGAATGCAAGAAACAAAAGAAAAGAAAAAGGTGATTAGAAAAGTCTTTCCTTGCACAATCAACTCCTTTAAAACTGTTGAGATATTAGGAATGTTTTCCTTATATCATTCTTTCCTTATGTCATTCAGTGTTGCGATATTAGGAATGTTTAGATATCAGGAAAGTTGAAATATTAAGAATATTGAGATATTAGGAAAGTTGAGATATTAGGATATTAGTTGTTATTTCCTTATATTATTCTTTCTCATTCTTAGAATGGTGATTACTCTCTATATACTCTGTACATGAACGAATGAAAGTATGAATAAAAAGAACTACCATTTATTAATTTGAAGATGGTATCAGAGCCATGGAACTGAAATCCTAGATATTTTGTCGCTATGAAATCCTGGATAGTTTGTCGTTATGGTAGTCCGACAGCAATCAACCATCCTAAGACAAGCCCTAATATTGATAAGTCAACCTTCAAATGCACTCACTGCAATAAGACTGATCCCACCAGTCTGGATATCCCACAATTTCAAAGCAATGACTATCGGTATGACTAGGAAAACAATGAGGAACCGAGGGTTTGAACCATGGACCTTTAGATCATGTTTAGGCTATCACCACTTTGTTATTAATGATAATAATCGTGATCAACGGAAGAAGGATTCTAAGAAAACCTCGACTGCAACTGTTGCCGAAATAAAAACAGAGGCTAATGTTGATGAGAAAGCCTCTACATTGGTAGCCGCTACAGATTATGGTGGTAAGTTTTTAAATACTTCTACACCTGTTATTAATAGTGCATGGATAATTGATTTTGGTGCTACAGATCATATGACTTTTGATTCTAGACAGGTCTCACCCCTTAGACCTTCCTCACAAAAAATTGTTTCCACAGCTAATGGTAACACAACCCTAGTTATTAGGGAAGGATCCTTAACTCTTACTGATACTTTGAATTTGGATTCTATTTTAGTTGTTCCATCCTTAAATTACAATCTTTTGTCAGTTTCTCAAATCACTACAGCCTTATCTTGTATTGTCATTTTTGGCCTGAATTTTATGTTTTTAAGGACATCCAAACAAGACAGACGATTGGTTGTGGTATTAAGCGGGGAAAACTCTATTATTTGGACTTGCAGTCAAAGGATTCAAATAAGTTGCGACAAGCCTTGATAGCAGATGGATTTGAGGGGGAGAAGAAAAAGTCTTAAATTTGGTTGTGGCATCGACGTTTGGGACATGCTTCCTTTGGTTATTTAAAAAAATTGTTTCCTAGTTTGTTTGCAAAGAGTAATATTTCTGGTTTCCATTGTGATATTTGTGAATTGGCTAAAAGTCATCGTGCTTCGTTTCCGTTAATTTTGAATAAAAGTCTGTTTCCTTTTATGGTTATACATTCTGATGTTTGGGGCCCATCCAACGTCCCAACTTTGAGTGGCTCACGTTGGTTTGTTACTTTTATTGATGATTGTACCAGAATGACATGGTTATACTTGATGAAGACCAAAGATGAAGTGAACTTGTTGTTTGAAAATTTTCATAAAATGATTGAAAGTCAGTACAATGCAAAGGTTCGAGTCCTGCGTAGTGATAATGGTAGAGAATATCAGAGTTCTGATCTTCAAAAGTATTTGGAAGGACATGGCATCATTCATCAGACTACTTGTTCCAATACACCCTAACAAAATGGAGTCGCTGAACGGAAAAATTGGCACTTGTTAGAGGTTGTTCGTGCTTCCTTGATAGCAGCAAAAATACCAATATCTTATTGGGGAGAAGCAATCACATCTGCCGCATACTTGATCAATTGGGTACCTTACAACTCAATTAACTTCCAAACACCTTTCTAAGCTCTTACTAATGCCATAGTTGCCCCAACCGTCCCAAATCTACCTCCTCGTTTTTTGGTTGCGTGGCATTTGTGCATCTACACAAACACCAACGCACCAAGTTAACTTCCCATGCATTGCAATGTGTGTTTGTTGGATATGCATTACATAAAAAGGGATATCGATGTTACCATCCTCTAACTTAACAAATGTTTATTACAATGGATGGGGTGTTTCATGAAGATTCGATGTATTTTTCATCTGAGTCTGAACTTCAAGGGGAGTACCATAAGGAAATTCAGACTCTCGATTATGATTATCATATCTCTGAGGAGGAGGAATCTGGACAATCTGAACTAGTGAATTAGGAAGCGGGTAAGTTGGATATGAGTGGTCAACAATTTGGGTCTGAAGATGTCTTCACTGAAATACCAAACCAATCGCCGTCTGTTGAGGGTGTTCTTAATTTGGAACCCGATCCATTTATGAAACGGTTACCACACCGTCATAATAGAGGTATTCCTAAACCCACATATGAACCTGAATTGTCTACCAAAGTCAAATATCCCATGAGCAACTATGTGTCTAACCATCGTTTGTCTGAATCAAATAAGTCATTTGTAAATCAATTATCTACTGTAGCTATTCCTAACAGTGTGTGGGAAGCCTCAGCTGATCCAAAGTGAAAAGCAGCCATGAATGAAGAGATGAAATCATTGCAGAAGAATGAAACATGGGAACTTGTAGAATGTCCATCAGGAAAGAAGCCAGTTGGTTGTCGTTGAATCTATACTGTAAAGTACAAGGCAGATGGTAGTATTAAACTATTTAAAGCAAGATTGGTAGCAAAAGGGTACACTCAAACTTATGGAATTGACTACACATAGACACTTGCACCTGTAGCTAAGATCAACACAGTTCGAGTATTACTGTCTTTAGCTGCAAACCTAGATTGGCCATTACAATAGTTCGATGTGAAAAATGTCTTTCTGCATGGCGAGTTATCTGAAGAAGTATATATGGATCTTCCACCAGGATGCTTGGTGTCAGAAAAGCAATGTCAGAAGGTGTGCAAATTGAAGAAGTCATTGTATGGGTTGAAGCAATCCCCGAGAGCATGGTTTGGAAGGTTCACAAAGTCAATGAGAGCTTTTGGCTATCGTCAAAGTAATTCAGATCACACTTTGTTCCTGAAAAAGCAACATGGTAAGATTACGGCACTCATCATATATGTGGATGACATGATAGTTACAGGAAATGATCTTGAAGAAAGAAAAGCTCTGCAAAATTATCTATCTAGAGAATTCGAAATGAAAGATCTAGGTCATTTGAAATACTTTCTTGGGATTGAAGTTTCTCGATCAAGTGAAGGAATTTTTCTATCTCAAAGAAAGTATGCCTTAGATCTTTTACAGGAGACTAGAATGTCAGGATGTCAACCTGTTAATAACCAATAGAAGAAGGTTTGAAATTGTGTGTTGAGTCTAATCAAGTATCAACCGATAAGGGAAGATACCAGAGACTTGTGGGGAGATTAATGTACTTAGCTCATACAAGACCAGATCTTGCTTATGCATTAAGTGTAGTGAGTCAATACATGCATAATCCTGGAGAGCAACATATGAATGCAGTCATGCGTATTTTGAGGTATTTGAAGAATGCTCCTGGGAAGGGAATTTTGTTCGTTAAAAATGTTGATCATTAGAGTATAGAAGTATATACTGATGCTGATTGGGCTGGTGCAATGGATGATAAGCGATCTACATCTGGTTACTTTACCTTTGTAGGTGGTAATCTTGTGACATGGAAAAGTAAGAAGCAGAATGTCGTCGCTCGTTCAAGTGCAGAAGCGGAATTTAGAGGTATGACTCTAGGACTTTGTGAGGCATTATGGTTAAGACTCCTCTTACATGATTTAGGTTACTTATCTAGGCAACCAATCCGATTGTTTTGTGACAATAAAGTCGCATGTGACATTGCTCATAATCCAGTACAACATGATCGTACAAAGCATATCGAGGTGGATAGATTCTTCATTAAGGAAAAGTTGGATGATAAGATTGTGGAATTGCCTAAGATTCGATCAGAAGATCGATTGGCTGATATCCTCACCAAAGATGTCTCAAGTCAAGTATTCTCAAAATTTTTAGACAAGTTGGGCATGTGTGACATCTATGCACCAACTTGAGGGGGAGTGTTGAGATATTAGGAATGCTTTCCTTATATCATTCTTTCCTTATGTCATTCAGTGTTGGGATATTAGGAATGTTTAGATATTAGGAAAGTTGAGATATTAAGAATATTGAGATATTAGGAAAATTGAGATATTAGGATATTAGTTGTTATTTCCTTATATTATTCTTTCCTTGTATCATTCTTTCCCATTCTTAGAATGGTGATTACCCTCTATATATACTTTGTACATGAATGAATGAAAGTATGAATAAAAAAAAAACTACCATTTATCAATTTGAAGAAAAACAACTAATGACATGACAAGTAACAATGAAAAAAAGCAAATGAAAATTGAAAGAGAAAATCACATTAACAAATGACAGCTACCATTCAGTTTCACTGATGATGACTGAGGAATACAGAGTGTTGAGTATCAAGGGGAGATGGGTGGAAGTTCCACCACAAAAATCCTGGGAAACTTCATGGAAATTCAAAAACATCCAAAGGCTCTCATTCCCTCCAAGTTTATCCCCTCTGTAATCCACTGTAGTTGAGTGTAAAAAGGATTGGGAAAGAAGAATCACAGTTATTTCCTATTTTCTTGACTTGACTTGGAATGCTATCATTTTAGGCTTCCTTCTTTATTATCTGCATGCCTGACAACCATGATTAAAGTTGTTTAGGAAGATCGCTGGAAGCCACTTGGCATTGTGGGTTAGCATTTTTCTTTTTTACTTGTTTGTATAACTTTTTAAAATGTAAAAGATAATAATAAAATAGGAAATAATCAATAAATTTAAATAAATAAATTTACGTGTTTGACTTGGATTATTTTTTTCTCTTTTTAGTAAAACAAACTTTTAAAATAAATAAAAAATAAAATAGGACATAATTGAATCCCATTGTTGGTGAATGCAAAAGGGCTTCACCCAACCAGAAGTAATTGAAAGAAAGTAGAGCCACTCGGCAACCGAGGACGCTTTATTTTTACTTTTTCCAAAGTCTGTACTAGCAATTTTAATGGGATACAATTGTAAAGAACCGGACATCCTCACCACCATCGTCTCAGACTCTCGAAAATAATTTTAGGCCAGGGCATCCATCATCCGCACCATTTTAGCCTTTATCCAAGACCATTCCACCAAAAATAATTTTTTATTCTTAACATGTTTGTGACATTTTCCCAACAAACACGTTTAATTTTTTTCCCATTTTGAGAAGGAATTATTCCTCAATATTGCATGTTTCTTCGAAGGTCAGAATGAGAATTTTATTACTATAATACTAGATAGTTGTAGTTTCAATACAACTATTGGAATAAAAGTTCTTAGTTACAAGTGTCTAATAACATTTTTACATGGCACCATAGGGATGCATGATCTATTACAAGAAATGGGTCGAAAAATTATTCGTCAAGAGTATCCTAAAGATCCGGGAAAATGGAGTAAATTATGAGAACCTAACGATGTGTATCATGTATTACAAAGAGAAATGATAAAACCTAATATATATGAGTTTCAATGACATATTTTTGTTTAATTAGTTACATGGTGATATAATTTTAGCAAGGTTTTCACTTTTTATTCTTCACATATTATCTACTATTCTTTATGGGACCAAAGTTATTGAAGGGATATTCCTAGACATGGTTACATTAAGAGAGATTCAGTTTACTAATGAAGCTTTCAAAATGATGAAAAATCTTATATTATTCAAAGTTTATTGGAGTAGTCATCACTATGGATTTACTAAAAGGGATTACAAAGTGCTTATTTTCCAAAATTTTGAATTTCCTTCTTATAAGTTGAGATATCTCTATTGCGATGGATATCCTTTGAAATTCTTACCATCACATTTTGACGAAGAGAACTTGGTAGAACTCAACTTGTAGTGTAACAACATAAAACAAATTTGGAAAGGGAATAAGGTATGACAAATATTTTGAAAAATATGAAAAAGCTAAAATATTTTATTTAAAAAAAATGCATTTTCCAAAATTTAATAGACAATTTTGAGTTATTTGAAAAGATAAAAGACACTCCAAAAAAGAAAATATAATGTCTTGCAATTAGATAACTTTCAATTAAAAATTATTCAAATACTTTTCAATCCATTTGTATGTATTTAGCATTCTAATAAAATTACATCAAATATATTTCAATTCATTTACATTCATTTATTTAACAAAAAATTCAAAGATTTTCAATAAATTATTAATGTTCTCGTAAAATTTTTGTATCACATTTCATAAAACCAAATATATATATTCTTGTAAATGATTTCTCATTGAATTTTCATTGATGATTTTATTAAAAGTTTAAATGAGTTTGTATGTTTGTGTATTTTCTCTCAAATTCAATATATTATTCATTTATTGATTTTATCTTATTTTTCTAGTTATAAATGAATCTCTTGAACGTTCATTTGTTTTTTTTTTTTTTATGCTTAAATAGTGAAGATAAAATTTTGATAATTAAAAAAATAATTAATTTGCTACGTCACTTATATGAAATATTGATTTACTTTTTGGACTATTTTATCTTTATATTCAATTGAATAAATAAGTTAACAAATGTAACCATAGCACTTTATTAATAGTTTTAATGGAAAAACATAAGTTGTATACTAATTTTAATTTGGTTTAATTGAAAATTTGTTACTAAAGCACTTTACTAAAAAATAGTTGGATATTAACATTAATTTGATTTAATAGAAATTATTTTTTTTTGCTAGTTAAAATAATTTTAATATTGTAAATTCATGTTTAGAAGAAAAGGAAAAGAAGATACTTTTGGGTGAAAATTTATTTTAATTAAAAAATGATGAAAACCTAATTTAATGAATATAATAATGGTTTTGATAGCTAAAGTAATCTTGATTTGTAAATTTATTTCAACTAAATAAGAAATGATAAATTTCTTTGTGAAATTGATTTTAATAATGAAAATAATACCGAAAGGCAATTACACTGAATAAGAATCTATAAGAAATAAGTTAGAAAATAATTTTCTTATTTTCAAATTTATTTTTTATGTTAAAGAAAATAATTTTTTACATACATATATAATACACACACATTTGCACACACACATATATATAGATACATTGTCACAAAATTATGAATCATTAATTTATCTAATCTTTAAATAAAAGAGTTAAAATAAATTAAATGAGTTTGGAGTAATATAAAATATTAATTTATTAACTTTAAATTTTTTTCTTTCCTTCTACTTTTTTTCATGCATTTTTTCTTAAATTTTTTAGAAACCAAACATAGCAAAGAAAATTTTAGGAAAATTTTGAAAAAAACTCTTTCTTTTTTTTCTTCTTTCATAACTTATCTTCCTTATCTACTATTAATATTTGTAATTCTTAATTATAGGAATTTTTATTTATCTAGTATTCCTTGTTAAAAAAAAAAGTAATTCTAATTGACGGACTTTAAATTCAAACTTTTATAACTTAGGTTGAACAAGTATTGATTTGAGAATTTGACAGCTCCTAAATCATGTTTGGTACGTGGCCATAAGCAAAATGAATAATTTGTTTTCCTTCATATTTCTCCTTGATAGTAATAAATTTTGTTACTCCAATTCTTATATTTAAATACATATGAAAATATAAAATTAGAATGATTATTTATTTCAATTTTAATGTTAAGTAACAATGAAAATGAAAAAAAAAATTACATTAATATCCATACATATAGTTTAAAAATTAAATAAAATTAATTCATTAAAAATAAGTGATAAACTTAAAAATTTAATGATATTATTAATGATTGATAAAGAAAATGACAAATCAAGTGAAACTTATGAATCAGAAGAAGATAATCAAATACTGATAACACAAGAAATGTCAAGTGAATAGTCAAGTTTAGCAGAAGAATCAGAAAATCAACAAGATTGTGATGGTATTTGTGCATGCTCATATAAATCAATAAATTTGATTTCAAAATATTCAAAATTTTCTTTAAAGCTTGTCATTCGCAATAATGTGCATTTCATAAATTCAATTTATTTTCAACTCTGGTATATTCAAGATAAACTCTTTAGATCTCTAATTTATTGTAAATTTTCTCTACAAATGGAGCGAGAAAAGATTGCATTTGGGAAAGTCACTCTTCCTGTGATTCTTAAAAGTAATCTATCATTCAGAGTTCATAAAGATATAGAGGGATTAGACAGATCACAGAAGTGCATTCTAGACCACATCTGGAATGCAAAGAGTGTTGTTCAAAAGGTAGAAGGTTTAAATGCTTTATCTTTTTATTTTAAACAGATAAATGATAAATTAGAAAGTTTTGCTAACACTTCAAGTTCTGATATTCATTGCAGCCTAATGGATACATATCTTGATTATTTTAGCTGCAGGGAAAAAGCAAAAGAAGTTGTATTTTCAAAACCTCTTCAAAATGAAGTTCAAAATGGAGTTCAAAAACTTTCTGATGAAGAACATGGATTTCAAATTGCAAGATTTTCATTTTTCGGGAAAAATATTTTAAATTTTTCTCAAGACCTTTCTCCAGATCTTAAACAGTTCATATATCAACATGCTAGAAATACAGGAGAAACCAAGCAAGAACATATAATGAATTTCTTGGCTGACTGTAGCAAGTTTGGAGTTCATATTCAAGGAATGAGTTTTACTTGGAAGACTCATTATGACCACACCTTTGATGACTGTCCCCAGACTGACCCCTTATGTCCGGAAATTCCACTAGAAAGATATGGCTGTAAGTGTGCCCTCACTTACAATATTTGCAAAGCTAATATTGACTTAGACAGTTATAAGCCCATATTCATTAAGTTCAATAATGAGTCAATAGAGTTAACCTCTACTCGTCTCATGGATTATGGTTTACTATATCAACTAATTTTCTCTCATCCGGATCAAACTGATGGATTTGGAAGAAAATTAGCAATTTGTGTGTTAAATACCTTCATCCAGGGATACAAATCAGCTGAACTCATCACTGAAAGCAAGCCTCCTGAATGGTCAAATGATAGAGGAGTTTACCCTGCTTAACATACAATACTCATCAAGACTGGTCAGAGAAAATACCAATTATTAATTTATTAACTTTAAATTTTTTTTCTTTCCTTCTACTTTTTTTTCTATGCATTTTTTCTTAAATTTTTTAGAAACCAAACATAGCAAAGAAAATTTTATGAAAATTTTGAAAAAAACTCTTTCTTTTTCTTTTTTCTTCTTTCATAACTTATCTTCCTTATCTACTATTAATATTTGTAATTTTTAATTATAGGAATTTCTATTTATCTAGTATTCCTTGTTAAAAAAAAAAAAGTAATTCTAATTGACGGACTTTAAATTCAAACTTTTTATAACTTAGGTTGGACAAGTATTGATTTGAGAAATTGACAGCTCCTAAATCATGTTTGATACGTGGCCATAAGCAAAATGAATAATTTGTTTTCCTTCCTATTTCTCCTTGAATAGTAATAAATTTTGTTACTTTAATTCTTATATTTAAATACATATGAAAATATAAAATTAGAATGATTATTTATTTCAATTTTAATGTTAAGTAACAATGAAAATGAAAAAAAAAATTTACATTAATATTCATACATATAGTTTAAAATAATTTTTTATTTTCATTTAAAAAAACTCCCATTATACATAGTTTAAATTATTTTTTATTTTTCATTTAAAAATATCTATGAAAGTTCTTTTTACTAAATACTAAAAACCTATTTGAGTTTATGATTTAAATATATATATATATATATAAAATTATACTATTCAATTTAATTGTTGTTCTTTAAAAATAATTTTTAAAAATAAAATAGATAATTTTTTTATCTATTTTTTAAAAAAAAATTAATAAAAGAAATAAATTTTAAATTAAGTTACCCTTTATATTGAATTTATTAATAAGTTTAATATTTTTTAAAATAATTTAAAACTAAAAAATATACATGATAACTAGAAAAAATAATTTATTAAGTGACCCTTTAACTTTAATGCCTTAAAAGTGTTCCCAAATGAAACTTCCTAGAAATTTCGCATTTCTCTTTGACCATCAAATCTGTGTTTATATATTATTTTTCCTTGTAATTTTTTTTAAAGGTAGGCAATAATAAAATAGGAGATGATGCCTAAAGTGAAGAAAATATACAAGATTAAATAAAATCAGGAACTTGGTGGGGAAGTAAAATGAAAGACCCAAATGATGATCATCGAATGCAATCACGTTCCTGCAAGAAAACAAAAGATTAAATAATACAGAGGAATATACTGAAAAGCTTTGGTGAGTATTATGGGGAGATGGGTGGAAGTTCCTCCACAAAAATCCTGGGAAAGTTCATGGAAATTCAAAAGCATCCAAAGACTCTCATTCTCTCCAATTTTATCCCCCCTGTAATCCACCGTTGTTGAATGTAAAAAGGAATGGGAGAGAAGAATCACAGTTATTTCCTATTTTCTTGACTTGACTTGACTTGGAAAGCTATCATTTCTAGTCAGAAATTTCAGGCTTCCTTCTTTACTATCTGCACGCCTGACAACCATGGTTAAAAGGATTGATCAATTCCTCCCACCAACACTGCTTGGGTGGCCAGGGAATCATTGAAAAGGCTCAGACACACCAGATCAGTGATGGACTATGTCAAGGAATTCAATTCCTTGATACTGGACATAAAGAACATGTCAAAGGATGACAAGTTTTTCAATTTCATGTCTAGATTGCAAGGGTGGGCTCAGACGGAACTTACGAGGCAAGAGATTCATGATCTTCCTGCTGCCATGGTTGCAGTAGATTGCTTGGTGGGTTACAAGATGGGTGCCGCCATCTCCACCATGCAGAAACAAAAGTCAAAAAGAGGTAAGAAGGCTTTAGATTTTAATAATGAAAATAATACCGAAAGACAATTACACTGAATAAGAATCTATAAGAAATAAGTTAGAAAAATAATTGATTTTAACTTTTTTTTTTAAAATAAAAAATGACAATGAGGATTTCAACTTTGCTGATTTTTAATGCTATGTTTGGTTTTTTTATGCTAAAGAAAATAATTATTTTATATTTAGTTTTACTATAGAACATATAAAATAAAATATATTTTTAATAAAAAAAACGAAAATAAGGATTTTAATTTTCCTATTTTCAAATTTATTTTTTATGTTAAAGAAAATAATTTTTTATATACATATATAATACACACATGCATGCACACACATATATATAGACACATTGTCACAAAATTATGAATCATTAATTTATCTAATCTTTAAATAAAAGAGTTAAAATAAATAAAATGAGTTTGGAGTAATATAAAATATTAATTTATTAACTTAAATTTTTTTTCTTTCCTTCTACTTTTTTTTTTATGCATTTTTTCTTAAATTTTTTAGAAACCAAACATAGCAAAGAAAATTTTAGGAAAATTTTGAAAAAAACTATTTGTTTTTTTTTATTCTTTCATAACTTATCTTCCTTATCTACTATTAATATTTGT
The DNA here is from genome assembly GCF_004353265.1 of Vitis riparia. Taxonomy (NCBI): domain Eukaryota; kingdom Viridiplantae; phylum Streptophyta; class Magnoliopsida; order Vitales; family Vitaceae; genus Vitis; species Vitis riparia. The sequence goes on along the minus strand of NW_023269688.1, from coordinate 93,834 downwards.
AATTTTTAATTATAGGAATTTCTATTTATCTAGTATTCCTTGTTAAAAAAAAAGTAATTCTAATTGACGACTTTAGATTCAAACTTTTATAACCTAGGTTGAACAAGTATTGATTTGAGAAATTGACAGCTCCTAAACCATGTTTGGTACGTGGCCATAAGGAATGAAAATGAATAATTTGTTTTCCTTCCTATTTCTCCTTAAATAGTAATAAATTTTGTTACTCTAATTCTTATATTTAAATACATATGAAAATATAAAATTAGAATAATTATGTATTTCTATTTTAATGTTAAGTAACAATGAAAAAAAAAATTTAACATTAATATCCATACATATAATTTAAAATAATTTTTTATTTTCATTTAAAAAAACTCCCATTATACATAGTTTAAATTATTTTTTTATTTTCATTTAAAAATATCTATGAAAGTTCTTTTTACTAAATACTAAAAACCTATTTGAGTTTATGATTTTAAAATATATATATATATATATATATATATATATATATATATATATATATATATATATATATATATATATATTTAAAAATTATACTATTCAATTTAATTGTTGTTATTTTAAAACAATTTTTAAAAATAAAATAGATAATTTTTTTTTCTATTTTTAAAAAAAAATTTTAATAAAAGAAATAAATTTTAAATTAAGTGACCCGTTGTATTAAATTTATTAATAAGTTTAATATTTTTAAAAATAATTTAAAACTAAAAAATATACATGATAACTAGAAAAAATAATTTATTAAGTGACACTTTAACTTTAATGCCTTAAAAGTGTTCCCAAATGAAACTTCCTAGAAATTTCGCATTTCTCTTTGACCATCAAATCTGTGCTCATATATTATTTTTTCTTGTAATTTTTTTTAAAGGTAGGTAATAATAAGGGTAGGTAATAATGCCTAAAGTGAAGAAAATATACAAGATTGAATAAAATCAGGAACTTGGTGGGGAATGAAAGACCCAAAAGATGATCACCTACCTGCAAGAAAAAAAATGAAAAGAAGAAGATGATTAGAAAAGTCTTCCTTTGCCCAATCAACTCCTTTAAAGCAGCTGATGACATGGCAAGTAACGATGATAAAAAGCAAATGAAGATTGAAAGAGAAAATCACATTAACAAATGACAGCTACCGTTCCGTTTCACTGATGATGACAGAGGAATACAGAGTGTTGAGTATTATGGGGAGATGGGTGGAAATTCATGGAAATTCAAAAGCATCAAAGACTCTCATTCTCTCCAACTTTATCTCTTCCGTAATCTACTACTGTCGTTGAACGTAAAAAAGGAATGGGAGAGAATAATCGAAGATTGCTGGAAGCCACTTACCTCCCCAAGTTGTCAAATCACAGCATTGTCGGTTAGCATTTTTCTTTTTTTTCTTTTTTGTATAACTTTTTAAAATGTAAAAGATAATAATAAAATAAGAAATAATCAATAAATTAAAAAAATAAAATAGGACATAATTGAATCCCACTGTTAGTGAATGCAAAAGGGCTTTCACTCAACCAGAAATAATTGAAAGAAAGTAGAGCCACTCGGCAACCGAGGACGCTTTATTTTTACTTTTTCCAAAGTCTGTAGAAGCAATTTTAATGGGATACAGTTGTAAAGAACCAGACATCCTCACCACCATCGTCTCAGACTCTCAGCATTCAAAGACCCCTTTGTTTTTTCTTCTTCCAAATTTTGTTACAATCCAACCATGGCTTCCACTAGCAATCCCAAGAGACCCTCTTCTTCTTCTTCTTCTTCTTCTTCTTCTAATTCTAAATGGAGGTACGATGTGTTCTTGAGTTTCAGAGGCGAGGATACCCGCAATAACTTTACTAGTCATCTCTACAAGGCTTTGGATCATGCCAACATTGAAACCTTTATAGATGATGAAGGACTTCCAAGGGGAGAAGAGATTGCGCCCGAGCTCCTAAAAGCTATTGAAGGATCAAGGATCGCCCTTATTGTCTTCTCGAAAACCTATGCTCATTCCAAGTGGTGCTTGGATGAACTCGTCAAGATCATGGAGTGCGAGAAAGAAAAGGGACAAAAGGTTTTTCCTATTTTCTATCATGTAGAGCCGTCTGAAGTCAGGAACCAGATTGGGATTTATGGAGAAGCATTTAACAATCACGAGAAAAATGCGGACGAGGAGAAGAAGAAGAAGAAGATAGAGGAGTGGAGGACTGCCTTACGGAAAGCCGGTAATTTGAGTGGATTTCATCTGAAGGATGATAGGTAATCCCTACTTCAGTTTTTCCATTTCCAATTTTCTGACAGTTTATTTTCATTCTTGTTAATAAATAAAATATTTATGATTACATATATCAATCAAAATCCATTTTTTAGGAGAAGACATTAATATGTTTGATTTCTTGGAAAGTAATAAGAAAGAGTAAAAAAAAAAAATGATTTTCTCACGTTTAATTTGTTATTAAAATTATAAAAGGAAATCAAATATAATTAAAATATATCGGAAAAAAATATATTTGCCTACAATTGAGATAATATTAGAAAATCTATAGTAGGTGTTGTGGGCTCATTCAGGGCCAGCAGGTAATACCAGTAAAAAAATAAAATAAAATAAAATAATTATGCCATATGCCAAGTTTTGAATTGTTAAAAATCTTTAAGATTCCAAAATATTCTTCTTTACTTAATATTGTTTCTTCCTCTATATTTGCAAGTTGATTATCAAATTTATTTACCTTTTAATCTAATGTTTGTATCTCGTTTTATTCTAATTATCCCATGACATCAGGATAATCTCTTCTTAAGACCTTGTCTTTCACATTGAATCATCTAATGCTAAACTTATTCCCTTGCTATTCTACTTTGTGTACTCATGGGATTAATATATTGTAATCGAAATTGTTTTTTTTTTCTCTTTTTCTCTTGTATGTTCTACATTCTTCCATGCCTCAATTACAAATAAAAGCAAGCAACCTTAGAGCTTGTTTGACTTGAAACTAATGTTCAAAAAATAGTTTTCCCCAACCCAATGTTGAAAATAATGAACAAAATTTTATTTGAAAATTCAAATATGAAAAACGCCTTTCTCGACTTATTAACTATGAAGGTATTATAAATTTATGTATAATATAACATTTCTCTAAGTATTATCTATATTTTCATTTCTTTATCACAATACTCTATAAGAAAATACTTAAAATCATCTCAAATATGCTCTTAAAAATGAACTTGTTTACCTAACAAATTTTTGAAGATAATTTTTAGTAACAAAAATAAAATATATATTTAAGTTATTAAACTATTTTATATTCTAAAGAAAAAAAATCTATTTTCAAAAACAATATCTATACATGCATTTTTCTTATAAGTATCATTTAGAAATCTTTTTCCATGAGTCTAGTTGTTGCTAGGCTTTTGACCAGCAAACAAACATGTGTCACTTTCCTTGTCATTCTAATTTATATTTGGAAAAAAAATGGGGATTTCATCAAAATATGAAACTCACGTAGCAATTATTGGTAACCTAAATATAAATAGAACTACAACGAAAATGTACTTGTTTACAAAATAAATAGTTGAAAGTCTTACAAGCATAGAGGATGGTCACAAGTCATGGTGTAATTAATAAAAGCATTGCTAGGTTAGGGACTTGGGTGACAAATTGGTAGATTTCTAGCCAAACTAGTATTGCTCTCTATAATAAAATCTCTTATCATAAAGGATAATGATACTTTAGAAAGGTCAACTTCAATTTGGACCTTTAGAAGCAATTGAGATGTTTACATTATTTTATTGCACATATACTTGACATAATACAATGAAATTTTATTCAAACATGCAACTCAACACATTTTTAATTTACATTCTATTTGACCTTAATTTAGTTGCATCGAATGAAGCTAAACACCATTCTATAATTTCCATTTACTTCATCTTTGTTTTCTTTGGAAATTGATTCTAACTCACTGCATGTTTTATTGTACTTTATAATGGACAGATCTGAGGCAGAGTTTATTGAAGATATCATTGGTGAGATTAGAAGATTAATTCCTAAGTTGGTACATGTTGGTGAGAACATGGTTGGAATGGATGAAAATTTGAAAGTAGTGAAGTCATTGATAGATCCCCAATCAAATAAAGTGAGCATGGTTGGGATTTATGGGATTGGTGGGATTGGTAAAACTACCATCGCCAAGGTTGTTTACAATGATATGTTAGTTCAATTTAAACGTCACAGCTTTCTTGCAAATGTGAGAGAGAAATCTAAAGATGATGATGGTTTGCTTCAATTACAAAAAAACCTTCTTTGTGATATCCTAATGGAGAAAGATACGAAGTTAAGTGATATTGGTAAAGGAATCGAAAAGATAAAGAGTGAGTGTTGCTTTGAAAAGGTTCTTATTGTTCTTGATGATGTAGATTGTCCAAGACAATTAGAATTCTTAGCTCCTAATTCTGAATGTCTTCATCGAGGAAGCATAATCATTGTGACCACGAGAAATAAACGTTGCCTTGATGTATATGAGTCATATTCATCATATGAGGCTAAGGGATTGGCACACGAGCAAGCTAAGGAACTCTTTTGTTGGAAAGCCTTCAAGCAAGACCATCCCATAGAAAATTTTGTGGACCTGTCTAATCATATACTAGATTATGCTAAAGGCCTTCCATTGGCTCTTGTAGTTTTGGGTTCTTTTCTTTCAAAAAGGAATGAGGGTTTCTGGAAAAGCACACTGAATCAACTAAAAACAAACCCTCTCGAGGATATTCAAAAGGTACTCCAGATAAGTTATGATGGACTAGATGATAAATGCAAGAAGTTGTTTCTTGATATTGCATGCTTCTTCAAAGATGAGGATGAAAAAATTGTTACAAGAATACTAGAAGGTTGCAAATTCCATCCAACGACTGGACTAACGGTTCTTCATGAGAGGTGTCTTATTTCTATAACATACGGCACTATAAGGATGCATGACTTGTTACAAGAAATGGGTTGGGAAATTGTTCGCAAAATTGATCCAGAACGTCCAGGAAAATGGAGCAGATTATGGGAATTACAGGATGTTGAAAGTGTATTTGCACAAAATAAGGTAAGAGAAAAATACATGAACATACTTGAGATCTAAAGACATATAAAAGATTCAACAAGATTTATTTTTATTATTATTATAGTTTGAGTACCTTATCTATATAATTTTATTGAATTCCTATGCATCTTATATTGCTTATTCTCAATCCTTGTTTTCAGGGGACAAAACACATTGAGGGGATATTCATAAAGTCTGATTGGTCTACTAATAAACGTATACAACTCAATGCTGAAGCTTTTCAGAAGATGAATCGACTTAGATTGCTCAAATTTAAAGGCAATATGGTGCAGCTTTCCCAAGACTTTGAATTGCCTTCTCATGATTTAGTATATTTTCATTGGGAGTTCTACCCTTTAGGATCTTTGCCATCAAATTTTCATGTAGACAATCTTGTTCAACTCAACCTCTGGTACAGCAAAATAAAACATCTTTGGGAAGGAAATATGGTATTGCTATTATTTAGTGATATTTTTGCTCTAGACTAATTTTAAAGTCTTTTGAAGTTTACTTATTGAAACAAATTTTCTTCTATTACAGCCTACTAAAAAGTTAAAAGTCATTGATCTTAGTCATTCCGACCATCTAGTTGATATTTCAAGCATCTCAAGTATGCCAAATTTAGAGACTCTAGAGCTAACAGGTTGTACAAGGTTACTTAAGTGTTTCACCCATGCTTCAATGTTATTATTAGAGTCACTACCTAACTGTTTTCTTGAATATAATAGGGTGCGAAAGGCTTGAGAGTCTTCCAAGGAACCTTCATAAGCTGGAATGCCTTCAAACACTCTCTTGTAATGGCTGTTCAAACTTAAAAAGTTTTCCGGAGATCAAGGAAGAAATGAGAAGTCTAAGAAAGCTTAATTTAAGTCATACAGGTATAACGGAATTACCATCATCAATCGGGAATCTAAATGGGCTTGAAGACTTGGACTTAGGTTATTGCAGAAATCTTTTGAGTCTTCCAGACAGTATTTATAGTTTGAGCTCTCTTCGAACTCTCGATCTAGTTGAGTGTTCAGAACTCGTGGGCTTTCCAGATATCAATATTGGAAGTCTAAAAGCTCTTGAATATTTGGATTTGTCATGGTGTGAGAACCTTGAGAGTCTTCCGAACAGTATTGGTGGTTTGAGCTCTCTTCAAACTCTTTTATTGAAACGGTGTTCAAAACTGAAGGGCTTTCCAGATATCAATATTGGAAGTCTAAAAGCTCTTGAATCGTTAGATTTCTCATGTTGCAGAAACCTTGAGAGTCTTCCCGTGAGCATTTACAATTTGAGCTCTCTCAAAAGTTTGAAGGTTACAAATTGTCCAAAACTCAAGGAAATGTTAGAGATGAAACTAGGGATTGATCCAAGCCCCTGGCTATTTTCACCTGTAACCTGTCACATTTCAAATTCAAAAATAATCTGGGATGACGGCTTTTCCTCATTAGAAGCATTAAACCCACAGTGCCTCCTGTCATCACTGGTAGAATTATCTGTAAGAAAGTTTTATGGCATGGAAAAAGACATCCTCAGTGGCAGTTTCCACCTATCCTCATTGCAAATATTATCTCTAGGGAACTTCCCTAGCATGGCAGAAGGAATCCTCGATAAGATTTTCCATCTATCTTCATTGGTAAAATTATCTCTTACTAAATGCAAGCTAAAGGAAGAAGGAATCCCCAGTGATATTCGGAACCTATCTCCACTGCAACAATTATCTCTACGTGACTGCAATCTAATGGAAGGAAAGATCCTCAATCATATTTGCCATCTAACATCCTTGGAAGAATTATATCTGGGTTGGAACCATTTTAGTAGCATTCCTGCTGGCATCAGTCGACTTTCCAATCTAAAAGCCCTTGACTTGAGTCACTGCAAGAACCTTCAACAAATTCCGGAGCTTCCATCAAGTCTACGATTTTTAGATGCGCACTGTTCGGATGGTATTTCATCAAGCCCCTCGCTTCTACCTATTCATTCTATGGTCAATTGCTTCAAATCAGAAATTGAGGTATGATTCTCATGCCACATTCCTTTTTCTTTTGTACCCATTGGATTTACTTGGTGCTTTCGTGCAGGACGGCTATGTTTTTAATCGTTATTCTTCCTTCTTGGGCAATGGAATTGGTATTGTTATTCCTAGAAGTAGTGGAATTCTAGAGTGGATAACGAATCGGAATATGGGAAGGAATGAAGTAACAATAGAGCTCCCTCCGAATTGGTATGAAAATGGTGACTTGTGGGGATTTGCTTTATGCTGTGTTTATGTTGCACCTGCCTATGAATCTCAGTATGAATCAGGTCATATATCTGAGGAAGACAGTGAACTTGAAGATGAAGAACCAGAGTTCGAATGTGATTTGATAATCGAAGGAAATAATCAATCAGAATACTTGGGTTTTTTCTGTCTCGCTTCTCGCTGTTTTAAATATGATGTATCTATGCAGTGGGTGATATGTTATCCCAAGTTAGCTATTGAGGAAAGTTATCACACCAATCAATGGACACACATCGAGGCTTCATTTTATGGTGCCCAAGTGGAAGAGTGTGGAATCCGTCTTGTATACAGAGAAGATTATGAACAGAAGCATCCAACAATGGCACAACGCAGTACTTCTCATGGGAAGTTTGGTGACCATGGATTAGTAAGAGAAGCTTACTACTCTTAGATACTAATAGTAAAGCTCACAATAAAAGGAATCCCACAGAACAGAGCCTAGGAGAGGAGTCACACCATAAAAGATTCAGAGAAACCCAAGACTGATCCCAAGTATTAGGCTCAACCACACTTGCATCACTAATGTTCTCTTTACTGGTAATTCATCTTCTTTTCTCTTTCTAATTCAAAGGTCAGAAATTTTTTTATCGTGTTTCTCCTTTTTATTTGTTTTTTTCCCCAAGAAAAACAAATCTTTGAGGCTATCACCCATGGGCGCAAACTTCAATAATACAGCTCCCAAGTTTGTTTTTCTCTCTCTCCAACCGTCTCTCCCTAGATTTTTCTGCATTTTCTTCAAACTCATATTTCCATATGAAATTCAATTACCTTCGAGCATTTCAATCCCTGTAGCTACTGTCCGAATCATTTCTAGGGTTTCTTTTTTCTGGAAGTTTGTAATGTTATTGATTTATGACTTGATGTTTGGGGATGTTTTGGGTGGCTTGTTCACTTTTTTATAGCGGTGATTTATGGAACCAGAGTTTCTTAGCAGGAAATGGAATGCGTGTGTTTTAGGATATTGGCGTTATTTGCTTGTGCCTTTTTGGTTGCTGAGAAAGAGTGGAAGGAGGATGGACAATTAAATAATTTTCAATCTAATCAATGAGAAATTAGATTTGGGCATTTTGGGGCATTGGAGTTATTTGCTCTTACTCAGTTTGGTTTCCAGGAAACTGCAGGCAAAGCATGGAAAATAAAGTATTTTTAAATTAAATAAAGGAAAAAGAAATGGGTCTATTTTGGGGAATTGGAGTTACTTGCCCAGCAAGTGTAGAAAAAAATAGAATATAAACAATTTTTTTTTTAATTTAATTACCAGGAAATGGAATGTACGTATTTGTCTCTTGGGGAATAGGAGTTATTTGCTTGTGAGTTTTGTGGTTGCTGAGAAAGCATCAGAAAATAATAAGCTTTTTGATCTTGAGGAAGGGTTTTATAAACTGCTGATCGTAAACTGCTATAAAATGCTTTAGAGTTTTTCATCCCTATGGGGACATTCAGTCCTCTCAGGAGCCCAAGTTTAACCAGGCATGAATTCTAACAAAGTTGGGTGGTAGAGGCCTACTGACTGTATCTTTTTCCCAATTTTTCTTATAAATTCATTTGTTTTTCTTATGCCCTGATACTTGTTGGTATTAATTGGTAGAGGGCTACATACTTTCACAATAGTTGAATGTTGAATGACTTTCAATGACTTTCACAATAGGGTTAGTGCTATAACATCAGTATTCACTCTTCAAGAATGTATATGGTTGTTGTTTTGGAATTTTGAAATTACTTAGCGTTAGACAATTTCTAACTTGGGATTTGGATTGGGAACCATAAGTAATCATTAGAGAGTGTATGACAAGGAATTTTAGAGTAAGACGGGTGATGCATGTTGAGGGATGAAAGAGGGATGTGTCTCACCCTAGAGTTCTTTGGAATAATTATAGGATTTTGTAAGGAACTTTGGACTTATTTACAATGTTCTGGATTTATGAATAATTTATAGAATACATTGGGTTTTGTTTTTTTTTTTTTGGTCCATTAAAAACTTCAAGAACTTTGAGAGTGAATAATGTATGACTCTACTCTTCTCTATCTCTCTGGTCATAGCACATGAATGATTTGGTACTTTTTTGCAGGCCTTCAACAGCAGCAGCAAAGCATCTGGTGGCTTGCAGTACTAATCTTACATTATACTCTCTGTTTTGCAGATAGATATTGTCCAATATATATATGTTCAATTATATCACATTTGAGCTTCAGATGTTGATAATATATTTCTTGGATATTCCACAAGAGTGAATATTGATAATCTATTTTACACTGATTCTAAACTACCAGTAATTATTTCTGTTCTAATGAGATGCTAGTTTTCTACTTTTTTAATAATGCTAAGACTTCTGATATGTCTTCAGGCCATCTTACCATACTCCTAAGCCCTAGAGAAGTTTGCCCCACCCTCATATGCAATAGGTTTGTACCATGGCCTCCTGCTTGCATTATAATCTTAGAAGTGTCTTCTCAACATGCAAAATTATTTTGGATTTAGGTTGGCATGGAGAACAATGGAAAGGGAGTCTTTCGTGTGCTAGCTACTTCAATTTGAGGCCGGTCCAATTGATTTTGATGATCCAGGAACAAATGGTCAGCACAGCTTTCACCAACTAATAATTCACCAGGTAACTCGATCTTCTATTATATTGAGGAAAATAGGTTAATCTAATATAATTTGTACCCTTGAAACTGGTCTGGGACTGCAAAATTTCAATTGTTCAGATATGCAATTTTGTAACCCTGGTACATAACTCGGCTTTTCCTATCTAAAATACATCTAAATCAAAAATTGGTTACATTGAATCCTTGTAGAAATTTCAAGTTATTTGAGGGTTTTCATATACCTCATCCCCCTATCATACTCTGTTCTTGTGATTTTCTTGCTTTTATCTATTATTTTTATCGATCTTGTGCATGTGTTGCATGGGTATGGTGTTTCAAAGATGAAGTTATCTCTGCAATAGTCTAAAAGCAATTCCAATATGTAAATTCACTGAACATTATGGAGTCCAATACCTGTGAGTAGGAGGATGGTCTTCATGTTTCATGGGTATGCCATCTCTTGATATGTAATCATATGTGGGATGATTTGCATGAGCATGCATGCTCTTTGAATTTGAGCTTGATCCTACCTAAATCCGAATGGATTTAGCTTGTTAGGTGGGTATACATGCGATTGAGAAAATGGTAATATCATTAATAGTTTAGCAAAAAGTCAAATGATCCATGAGAAATTAAAACTCTGAAAGTGCATTGATTCTTCCCTTGGGTGGCTTTTTGTTTTGATATTATTCGTGTGAAAAGCATATTGAAAATTATCATTCTTTTTCCTTTTGTAAAATCAATCAATTCCTACTTTCCATTCAGTTTACACCTTCAATTGCTCATCATCTTGGAGGAATATGGAATTGAGTGTAAGCTTGAATTCATCTTCCAAAGTTGAAACTCATCTTCCAAAGTCATTCATTGTGATTTTATTGGTGTTGTGAAGAGTCAGCAACATGTGTACCTGAAAGGTACCTGACCCCAAGAAATGGATATTTCTGAGAATCTGCTGTTTACATTTATGGTGTTCCTACATTGCATTACATAATTCTTGATTAGATATGGTTTGCAGATGAAGTGGTGAGGAACCACGACACTCCAGTTTCTTGCAGAACCCTGAACAATTGCAGAATGAGAATGTTCCCCAGCATCTTATTCCTCACAAGGTAATGTCCTTTCAATTTGTGCTCTTAAGTCTTCTTTCAACGAATAAGCTTTGTGCTTTAATGATTGCATTTTCTTTCACAGACCTTCTCTGGCAACCGGCCATCTCTGAGCCTTCTGCTTCTGTCACTGGATGCTTAATATTTAACAAGTTCAAGATTTTGTACTCCTTTTTTGTCCTTTATCGAACCATCTTGTTCAAGCAGATAAATTGTTAGAAGTGTTCATGGAGTTTGGATTATTCCATGATAATCAGAAACTACTAGAATCTGTCAAGGTTAGATTATCATTAAAGCCTTACAAATTCTTGGGCTCCCATAAGTCATGTATTTTACCATTGATGAGCCGGAAGTGTAGTATTTACTATGCTTTTTTGTTATCATAGGCTGTGCGAAGAGCAATCTTTGAATCAAACAGTGGAGGAAATTGGCCTTTTGACTTGGATCGTACTAGAAACAGGCCACTTACATATTAAACAAACTTTAGAGTTTGTTCTGAATCAACTTCATGAAACCATTTCTCAGCTTCCTAGGAGCCATGGAACAGCCATGTTGAGAAGTGAAGAGGAAGCAGCCATGTTGAAAGGAGCAAAGTCTGCTGGAGGAGAAAGCCAACGTTAAGGAGGCACTGGAAAGGAAACAATGAACTGCAGACAAGGCCAATTCCTTTGTGAGTGTTGCTACCTTTTCATGATACAGCCATAATAATGGATGTTTAAACAGTCTTTAACTCTACATACTTTCTTGCATTATACTAGTCATTGAAGATTCAAGATCATTATTTCAGACATATGGTCGTTAACTAAAATCAATAATTTTTTATTTTTTTAGTTTTAGTAACAGGTAATGTAATTTTTCAAGGAAAGATTTGATGCAACTTTTTGCCCAGCCATAGATTGGAATCTGCCAGTCTAACTCTCATAAGAAAGAAAATTTTCTAACACCCACTTATTGAAAAATTTTAGTAGGTTGGAGTCGCTAGAAAAGCATTGATGGATGTAATTTTTGTTGGCATTGGTGACAGGTTCTTAGCTACACCCTCTTTGTGCACACGGATCTACAAACAGGATTAGATTCATAATTTAGTCAGCAGCCTTGTAAAGTAGTTTGATTTTGTCTTTTCAAAAGGGGAATTTGTTTATTGTTTTCCATTTTCAATGTCTGAGATTGTTTCATATTAATCTCTACCTGATATTTATAGTTTAATCTTGACGACCTGCGAATCCAGAGGCTATTAAATCTGCAAAAGAGGCCAACTGCCTTTGTAAGTAATCTGTTACTTATGTCACTTAATACTATTACCCTCGTTTTCCTTATCACAACCTATTCTTTTATCTACATTTGCTTGTAGCCTTGCAAATGTTGATCCTGTTGATGTTGCTAGAATTATCACAGGGCTGAACCCTGAAACTACTTTAGGTAAATCATAACTCTTTAATCATATTATTAAATTTTATTATTTCTTTGCAACAACTACTTTTTTTTTTTGGTCTCACATCCTAATTGGTAAGTATTGTGATAATTGCAGATGTGGTGCTTTCAATGACTTTCACTGCAGTTGAAACTATGCTGAATGCTTAGGGAATGGACCTCAGCTGCTCTAGGGTTAGTGCTATAACATCAGTATTCATTCTTCAAGAATGTACATGGTTGTTGTTTTGGAATTTTGAAATCACTTAGCATCAGACAATTTCTAACTTGTGATTGGGATTGGGAACCATAAGTGATTTCATTAGAGTGTATGAGAATAAATTTTAGAGTAAGACGGGTGATGCATGTTGAGGGATGAAAGAGGCATGTTGAGTTCTGTGGAATAATTATAGGGTTTTGTAAATAACTTTGGACTTACTTGCAATGTTCTAGATTTGTGAATAATTTATAGAATACATTGGGTTTTGTTTTTTTTTGTTCCATCAAAAATTTCAAAAACTTTGAGAGTGAATAATGTCTGACTGTGCTCTTCTCTGTCTCTCTGGTCATAACAGACGTATGATTTGGTACTTTTTTGCAGGCCTTCGACAGTAGCAAAGCATATGGTTGCTTGCAGTACTAATTATACGGTACATTCTCTCTCTTGCAGATAGATTTTGTCCAATATATATATATATATATATATATATTCAATTATATCACATTTGTGCTTCAGATGCTGATATTTTTATTTCTTGGATATTCCACAAGAGTGAGTACTGATAATCTATTTTACACTGTTTCTAAACTACCAGTAATAATGTTTGTTCTAATGATGCTAGTATACCATTTTTTTTTTTTTGTAATGCTGAGACTTCTAATATGTCTTCAGGCCATCTTACCATACTCCTAAGCCCTAGAGAAGTTTGCCTAGCCCTTATATGCAATAGGTGTGTACGATGGCCTCCTGCTTGCATTATAATCTTAGAAGTGTCTTCTCAACATGCAAAATTATTTCAGATTTAGGTTGGCGTGGAGAGTAAAGGAAGGGAGTCTACGGTGTGCTAGCTACTTCCATTTGAGGCTGGTGCAATTGATTTTGATGATCCAGGAACAAATGGGCAGCATAGCTTTTACCAACTAATAATTCACCAGGTAACTTGATCTACTATTATATTGAGGAAAAGAGGTTAATCTAATATAATTTGTACCCTTGAAACTGATCTGGGACTGAAAAATTTCGGCTTTTACTATCTAAAATGCATCTAAAGTAAAAATTGGTTACATTAAATCCTTGTAGCAATTTCAATTTATTTGAGGAATTTCATACCTCATCCCCCTATCATACTCTGTTCTTGTGATTTTCTTGCTTTTATCTATTATTTTTATGATCTTGTGCATGTGTTGCATGGTTATTGTGTTTCAAAGATGAAGTTATCTCTGCAATAGTCTGAAAACAATTCCAACTTGTGAGTAGGAGGATGGTCTACATGTTTCATGGGTATGCCACCTCTTGATATGTAATCGTATGTGGGACAATTTGCATGAGGATGTATGCTATTTGAATTTGAGGTAGATCCTACCTAAATCTGAATGGATTTAGCTTGTTAGGTTGGTATTCATGTGATGGAGAAAATGGTAATATCATTAATAGTTTAGCAAAAAGTCAAATGATCCATGAGAAATTACAACTCTGAAAATACATTGATTCTTGCCTTGGGTGGCTCTTTGTTTTGATATTATTTGTGTGAAAAGCATATTGAAAATTATCCTCCTTTTTTCTTTTCTAAAATCAATCAATTCCTACTTTCCATTCGATTTACACCTTCAATTGCTTATCATCTTGGAGGAATATGGAATTGAGTGTAAGCTTGAATTCATCTTCCTCAGTTGAAACTCATCTTCCAAAGTTATTCATTGTGATTTTATTGGTGTTGTGAAGAGTCAACAACATGTGTACCTGAAAGGCACCAGACCCCAAGAAATGGATATTTCTGATAATCTGCTGTTTACATTTAAGGTGTTCCTACATTGCATTACATAATTCTTGATTAGATATGGTTTGCAGATGAAGTGGTAAGTAACCACGACACTCCAGTTTCTTGCAGACCCCTGAACAATTGCAGAATGAGAATGTTCCCCAGCATCTTATTCCTCACAAGGTAATGTCCTTTCAGTTTGTGCTCTGCAGTCTTCTTTCAACGAACAAGCTTTGTGCTTTAATGATTGCATTTTCTTTCACAGACCTTCTCTGGCAACCGGCCATCTCTGAGACTTCTGCTTCCGTCACTGGATGCTTAATATTTAACAAGTTCAAGATTTTGTACCCCTTTTTTGTCCTTTATCAAACCATCTTGTTCAAGCGGATAAATTGTTAGAAGTGTTCATGGAGTTTGGATTATTCCATGATGATCAGAAACTACTAGAATCTGTCAAGGTTAGATTATCATTAAAGCCTTACAAATTCTTGGGCTCCCATAAGTCATGTATTTTACCATTGATGAGCCGGAAGTGTAGTATTTACTATGCTTTTTTGTTATCACAGGCTGTGCGAAGAGCAATCTTTGAATCAAACAGTGGAGGAAATTGGCCTTTTGACTTGGATCGTACTAGAAACAGGCCACTTACATATTAAACAAACTTTAGAGTTTGTTCTGAATCAACTTCATGAAACCATTTCTCAGCTTCCTAGGAGCCATGGAACAGCAATATTGACGAGTCCCAGAAAGAAAACGTCTGATGCAACACAAGGAGCAGACTGAGGATTTTGGATGGACGCTCTCTCGTCCCTGGCAAGTTGCCGCCTTTGCTACCAATTCCAATTCTCCAAATGAAAGAACTGACAGATCACTTTTTGCCTCAACCAAGGACACACCTCTGTGCCAGCAGTCTTGACTGTGGAACAAGTAAAACAAATGGTACCTGCTGAAGCTGAGGGGGCAGATGATGAATTGGTGCGGAAGGTGGTCAACCAAAAGAATCAGACCGCAAAAACTAAAAACCCCATGAAGCCTGCTACTGGAGCGGTCTCAGCACCTGTTTCTGGGAGGGGTGAGATTGAAGGGACTGAAGAAAAGGAGCATAAACAAACAAAGAAGGAAGAGGAGTTGGCGAGAAAGGTAGGGGAATTGAGAAGTGAAGAGGAAGCAGCCATGTTGAAAGGAGCAAAGTCTGCTGGAGGAGAAAGCCAACGTTAAGGAGCACTGGAAAGGAAACAATGAACTGCAGACAAGGCCAATTCCTTTGTGAGTGTTGCTACCTTTTCATGATACAGCCATAATAATGGATGTTTAAACAGTCTTTAACTCTACATACTTTCTTGCATTATACTAGTCATTGAAGATTCAAGATCATTATTTCAGACATATGGTCGTTCACTAAAATCAATAATTTTTTATTTTTTTAGTTTTAGTAACAGGTAATGTAATTTTTCAAGGAAAGATTTGATGCAACTTTTTGCCCAGCCATAGATTGGAATCTGCCAGTCTAACTCTCATAAGAAAGAAAATTTTCCTTCCTCCTATGGATTATTGGAGAAGATTTTAACATGGAGTCCACTTGAGAGTTTCTAACACCCACTAAGTAATATCAGAGCACATAAATTTTTAAATATTTTTGAATTTATAGAGATAAATTTTATTTTAAACAAGTGAGCTCCTATTTTTGAATTTTTTTTCTTAATTAGAGTATCAAAGCATACTTTTTCACTAAATGATTCAAGCTCAATTAAAACTAATAATGATTTAATAAAATTAAATTAACTAAAAGTATTTGAAAAATATTTGATTGAATTAATAAATAACAAGTATTTGCATACGGAAAAATAATAAACATAGTGAAGAATTGTTTTTAATAATTAATACATAATAATTTTATTTTCTTTTTAATCACAAATTAATTTATGGCAAAATCTTATATTTGTTGTAGTGACTTTCATGATGAACTCAAATTTTAATTTAAATGTAGTATAAACATATAATTAGATTGAAATTTCGTCCATTAAGATTGATTGTGTCATAGTCCCATCCAATCCAAACTTGTAGTTGGGCTTCAATCTTGGCCCTACTAGAGAAATCAGTTACCAACAGCCCTTAGTTTGGGCTGGGCTTGATGGTCCTCAGGCTATGCAGGCTTGATATTGATTGGGTCTGGGCTTCCATGCAGTTGTAATTAGAGTGTATTTTTCTAATATTAACACTAAAATAGGTTTAATTTATAATTAAATATAATTAGTTTGAGACTAACTCCAATCTTAAGTTAAACCAACTAAGGTGGTGTTTTTCTTTTTGGCTTTTTATTTAAAGCAATTTAGTTTTAGAATTTAGGTTGTTTGTTTTTCTACTTTTTCATGATTTATTATAAACTTTTTACTAAATAGAAAAAAATCAAAATATGTAATTTTTTCTAAATAGAAAAAACAACATATTGGTTTTTTTTACTTTTTAATACTTAATAGAAATAAAATACTATAAAAATAAACAACCTAATATTTAACACTATTAAGCATTAAGCTTCTATTTAGAATTAAGTAAAAAAACAAACACCACCTAAGTCTTATCCGAAGGTTTATATTCTTAATACCATTGGGTATTGTAGTAAATACCATTGAAAAACTAAATTCATGTGAAAGTTTGACTAGGAAAAACAGTAATATTGATGAGTTCCGGAAAGAAAGCGTATGATGCAACACAAGGCGCAGACCGAGGATTTTGGATGGACGCCTTTGCTACCCAATTCTCTAAATGAAATAATTGACAGGTCGCTTTTTGCCCCAACCAAGGATAGCTCTGTGCCAACAGTCTCGACTCTGGAACAGGAAAACAGTTGAGACTGCAAAACTAAAACCCCAAAAAACCTGCTGCTGGAGCTGTCTCAGCACCTGTTTTTGGGAGGAGTGAAATTGGAGTGACTTGAGAAATAGAGCATAAGCAAACAAAGATGGAAGAGGAGCTGACCAGGAAGGTAGAGGAATTGAGAAAGGAAGAAGAGACTGCCATGTTGAAGGAGCAAAGTCTGTTGGAGGAAAGGGCCAAAGGAAAAAGGAAGTGCAGAGAAGGCCAATTCCTTTGTCAGTACTGCGGCCATCATTTCATGATACAGCCATAACAATGGATGTTTAAACAGTGTGATTAGACATAAGTTTGCCATTCATATATGGGAACATGTTGCTGGTCAATTATGAATAGTTTGTCATTCATACAAGTAAGACACAGAAAATATAGTTTGTCATTCATATGAATAGTACCCTCTTGAATTAATTGATTAAATAGACCTGCAAATATAGTGCAGAAAAGAAGCCATGGGATGAGAATAACAGAGAAAATATTAACAAAACTGAGCTTCGGCTTTCGATGAGTCCAAGTAAATCAATATCAATATAACATTAGCAGGTGAATCATCGTAGTGAAGTTTTGGAATTTCAATGCATGAACATAAAGCCACTAAGAGGGCCCCTGATATTCAACCATTACTGGTTCAAGGGTTGTATTTAGTCAACGTCTAATGAGGTGGATATTTTGATTATAAGGCGAGTCTCATGAAGTGATCTCGATGTTTGATAAGAGAGCCTTACACCATGGGTGTGATTTGTCAAACAACAATTCATTTCTGCTTCATGGTTGTGCCTTGAATTCCTTCATGTTTTTGATGTAATGCGATTTGATATAATGATAAATCAACTATTATTATTTAATAATATAGAGCTTTGACTTTTGACATTTAAGTAACACCGTCAATGAAAGCTCCATTATTTTTTGCTTCATGGAAGAACAAATGATGTGATTGAATTACACTTCAATTGTGTTTGATTCTTGGAAAATACTCAAGAAAAATAAATATTAAAAAAATAATTTTCTCATATTTAATTTAAATATAAAAAATTAATAATAAATTTAAATATTTTTAAATTACTTAATCTTTATATGAAAGAGTTAAATAAGTAAAACGGATTTAAAACATGATATAAAGGTATTTTATTGACTTTAAATTTTATTTTTATTTTTTATTTTTTAACTTCACTTTTTCTTTCCTTCCATTTTTCTTCTATCTTCTTTCTTTCATATTTTTCCTCATGCTTTTTGGAACCGAACATATTCACATATATCCTTGATTTCTAGTAGGTTTATAAAATTTGAGTAGACATAATTAATGGGTTAGTCTTTATTTTTCATTTGACATAATTAAAATATTATCTTTGATGAGATCATCTTAGATAAATTGTTATCTGATTGCAGCATATTCAATCGAATTCGATAGTCTAGGTATCATAAATCATACATGTTGTGCACTATTTACAGTAAATGAACAGTCACGAACCATACGTAGGGGAGATGAGGATTTCATTATAAATCATACGATAATTACAAAGGATATGATTAAAACTAATTAGAAATTTATATCTTTTCAAATTATTTAATCTTTATATCAATGAGTTAAAATAAGTGAAATGGCTTAAAGTAACAAATAATAATAATTTATTAACTTTAAATAAATTTTTTTATTTTCATTCACTTTTTATTTTGTTTTGCTTTTTCTTTTTATTTTGTTTCCTTTGCATTTTCCCTCAAATATTATAAGAATCAAATATAGTCTAATTTTTTTTTGAATATCACAAAAAGTTTTTTGAACATCACAAATGGTAAGATTGAGATTCTTTATAGAGTAAAAATATTGCATCCACTTTGGTTGTCATAGAATTTGAACAACTTGAGCTAAATTTGAATCCGAATCCAATTTAATGTTTTACAATATTTATAAAATATATTATTCTATATAATAATATTTATTTTTCTTTTAATTTTTTTAAAAAATAACAAATATATATTATATCATTTTTTTCTTAGAAAGATATAACTTTTTTTTTCTTATGTACCAGCTTAAAATTTTGTGTTATTTGTTATTTAAATTTTCATATAAATATATATATATATATATATATATATATATATATATATATATATATATACAATTTTTTATAAACATCGTAAATAAGCTTTAAATTATGTAACATCATCAAGTCAACCAACACGACTCTAATATGATCAACTCAAATTCAACCTAAATTTAAATAAATGAGATTGTATTGAGATTGGTTTAAGTACCTCGGGTTGGGTTTAACTTGGAATGATTGTATCTTAATTTAAGTTAACCATCAATTCAACCCATCCACCCAAGTTCCATCACCAAAAAAAATTTACAACTTAAAAAAAATATATAAAAGTTAAAAATTTTAATATATATATATTATTTCTTATAAAAGGTTTATTTTGACTTATGTAAGATTTTTATAATATTAATATGTTAGTTTAAATTTACCTGTAACTTTCAGCTAAAACAAAAAATAAGGAATATATTCCAAACAAGGTCATAATGTTTTTAAGCATTGATGTTAATAGCATTGTTCCAATAGAAATAAGAACCTCATGTGGCACATATATCCGACGACAGGCCCGGGTGACCGAAGTCAGCCGAAAGAGCCCAAATCCAAACACAATAAACAAAGTTTGGGCTTAGAGGTGGGCCTATTGTAACAAAGCCCAATATAGGAGGGCGTAATCAACCCATTTAAGAATCATTGTTGAGGCCAATCCAAACTCCACACAAACTAGCACAACCTCACATAGACGGCCACACCACACAGTTATTGGAAGCCCATACGAAAATTTAAGATCAAATTTTATTAATTGAAAAATATTCCTAAGAGTTTGATTCAAATTCTATGACAACCAAAGTGGATGCAATATTTTTACTCTATAAAAATCACTATTACAATGTACATAATTTTGATTAATGGATTAATGTTTTAATCCAAATGCTTCGATAATTTTGTTGTTATTCTAGCCTAAACACCACTGTGCTCATACATGTTCAACAGACACCTGCAGGTCTATTGGCCCCTTAACTAACTATTCATGTACCCAGTATCAGTTTCATCGCTATTAAGAGACCAAATTATGACTCTAATGGTTGCTCTTAGCTTATCTCAACCATGCAATCCATAGTTCCTGACATGATTTATTTAGGTTTCGATGGAGCATAGAAACTAATTATATTTTCCAATGAACATATAAGAAAATGTCATAAGACAAAAGCTAGTAGTAGGATTAATTGAACTGATTTCATAGTAGTTAATGCCAACAATATAATGCAGAGTCTAAGAGAAAGCAGAGATATAGTTACCAAAAACATATTTCAATTTGAGTTTTCAACATTTAGGAAGTAACACTTCTCATCACAAAGTCGCAACCTTACTCCTACTAAGGCGTCTTCATTGGGAGCTTTAAGAATTTTGACCCAATGACCCATCCCTCTTGTTGCACTTACAATTTGAGCCTCATAGGCCAAGTAGACTGCCCTCCTAGTCTTTGAAAACCCAGTCAAGGTATGCCTCCATGACATTTTCTCTAGAGGATCTCAGTCAAAGATTGACATATTGCAGTTGTCTAGGAAGAGCTTACCTAGAGATAGACCATGAAATACAAGATTTTAATCTTATAAATGCAGCATAAGGAGCATGTTATAAAGTTATCAATGGAATATAAAGTAAAATGAAAGAACATATTTACCTACCTATCAACACATCTAAAGCAAATCTCTTAATTGGACATGTCTTCTCCCTCCAAAGTTTTGATCGTTCTTAATCTTTCTTCAAGGCATTTATCTACCTCAGAGACTAAGAAAAAATAGTGAAACAACAAATTAAATAGAGCATGAACTACTATTGGCAAGACAGTACTTCAAGTTGGAAATTCTTGTGTAGACAAATTCACTTGCCTTGAAGATTTAATGGCTTGATCGATTCAATGTTGCGTCTTTGATTCAATGACCAACTTTTGCACCTTTCGTCCGTCTGAATATTCCACCCAGATCAACAAATTGAAGGCTTGTGTAATCTACCAATTCAGTATCCTACACTGAACTTGTTAGTATGATGAAAAAGTAAAAAGAATGTAATCTACTCAATTTAATCCTCTAGTATATGATCTTAAAGGAGAAATGAAGGGTGACGTACCGCTGAATGATGACAAAGAAAGCCATAAACAGAGCTTTGTGTGTGCAATAGCCATCTGGGTATAAAGCTTGAGACTAGTGTTAGACTGTTCTTAATCTTTTATGGTGTGAGTCATCTTCTTGGTCATCTTGTGTGTAATCACTGCATCCCTTGATAACATGAGCATCTTGTACCGATGATCCTTGGCTGAATAGAAATTGCACTGCACATTTTTTCACCTTGACAGCTCTACCATGAATATAACCATGAAATGAAGCACTCAAGGACCTAACTGAGACAGGATTCATTCTAAAAGCACCCTTGGGATAATACATCACCCATACTTGATCTGATACACCACCATCATTGTAGCATGTACATCTGGATTTTAATGGGAGCTCACACTTCCATCCAGATTTACTAGTCCAGAAAGTCAAACAACATTTGAAAGTACAAGGATATCCATCCCCATCTCCATCCTCGGATTCATTATCAAGTGAAGAATAAGCAGAGCATAAAGCAAATCCCAAGAAGTTGTTATTTTCATACCAATTCCAGGGAAGCTCCATTGTTACTTGAGATCCCTGATGCCATGTCCCCTCCAGGATTCCACTACTTTCAGAAATTACAATATTCACTCCATGATAGAAAAATCCTTGCAGAAGGAGGCTAGACAAAACCATCCTGCATTCCAACTCCTGCACAAAATTACCATGTAACTCTTGCTCACATAAAAGATGTTTAAGTAAAATTAAAATCATACCTGAATTTCTGATTTGAAGCATTTGAATAGAGAAGACAAAAGTAGACTCTGTGGACTTGATAAACTTTCCAGCCGAATGCATCCATGGGCATCCAAAACTCGCAAACTTGATGGAAGCTCTGGAATTTGTTGAAGCATCTCACAGTGGCTCAAATCAAGGATTTTCAGCTTAGAAAGCTGACTGATCCCAGAAGGTATGCTACTAAAATGGTTCCCTTTCAGATATAATGCTTGCAGTGATGATAGGTAGCAAATTTCACTGGGGATTCCTCCTTCAGCTAGACTGCAGTAGCTTAGATCTACTTCTTCCAATGAGTATAAGATGGAAATATCACTCCGAATTGCTCCATGCACTAAATTTGACCGATCTAGATTTAATATTCTTAAGAAGCGTAGGTCTGAGAAAGAAGGCAATTGACAACTCATTGAATCTAAACGTGCAGCACAAAGCAACCGTAGCTGTGTAAGGCTCCCCAAGTTCTTGGGTAGTTTGTTGAGTTTTGAACAACCAGAGACAATGAGAGTTTCAAGAGATCTTAAGTTACAAATGTTGTCTGGAATATTCAGAAGGTTTTTGCAATTCTCTAGATCCAAATATTTAAGCCCTTGTAGATGTTGAATTGATGATGGTAGTTCTTTTAAAGAAGTTCCATCTAAACGAAGCTCTCTTAAAATTTTCATATCTTCTGTAATTTCTGGAAAGCTTTGCAGTTTTGAACAGCCAGAGCAAGAAAAGGTTGTAAGGGATTTCAACTTACAAATGTCACTTGGAAGACTCTCAAGCCTTTTGCAGTTCCGCAAACATAAGTTTTGAATTCCGGAGAGGCACTCAATATTGAGTAGTTCATTGATATCAGTTTCCCCTAAACATAGCTTCTCTTCATGCTCCCCATTCGTTTGACACTCTGAGCAAGTAACAGATACATTCTCAACTGATCCAAGAAGCTTGCTCTTCTGTTCATATATAAGTGTGACCCCACACTTTATGACTTCAAAGGATCCAGTGCCATAGCCACCAAATAAAGCTGCGAACTGCCTCCACTTATTGGAGCGATACTTCTCCTGAATGGCAATCTGAGGATAGCAGGTCATCCACACTTGATCGCTTGATTCACCTCTACAATAGCATTCACAGACAGAATAAAAGGAGAGAGAATCCGTGAATTGATCACCACACAAACTCAAATGACAACTTAATCCATAAGACATTGTAGGTACATCCCCAAGTGTGTTCTCAAGTGGAACATAAACGGCACATAAAGCAAATCCCAAAAAGTCATTGTCCTCGTGCCAGTCCATAGGAAGCTCAATTTTTATCTCATTTCCTACATTTTGATAACTTATCCAATGTGGCATTCTAGGAATTACAATACTAATTCCCTTGCCAAAAAAGCCAGATCGACCAAATTGTATGTCATGCCAACCACCCCTACACTCAACATCCTGCACAGAAAAAAATGTAGCATGTAAATTCTGAGCCCGTATAAAAGGGTTGTTGTGCAATGAAAATTATACCTGAATTTCTGATTTAAAGCAATTGAATAGGAAACCCCATAGCCACCTCTGCCACGACAATGATTTGAAGCTATCATGGCCATCTAAAAATCGTACACTCGATGGAAGCTTTAGACTTCCTTGAAGCTGCTTGCAGTGACCCAACCATAGGAATTTCAGCTTAGAAAGATGGTGGATGCTAGCAGGCATTTGAGGGATATTAGTTCCACTGAGATCTAATGCTTGCAATGATGATAGACGATAAATATCATCGGGGATTCCTTCTTTCATTAGATAGCAGTTACTTAGATCTAATTCTTTCAACGATGATAGATGAAAAATATGATCCAGGGTCCCTTCCATTACTTCACAATCACTGAGACTGAGTTCCTCCAATAAGGACAAGAACTCATGGCTGCGGATTACTCTTGGAGTTATACAAGAGCCATCTAGATGTAATACTCTTAAGGAGGATAAACCTGACAAAGTAGGCAATTCACATTTAAGCCAACCTAAATAAAGCTCCTCTAAACATTGCAGGCTCTCTAGGCTCTCCATCAACCTGTGGAGTTTTGAACATGCATTGAAATTGAGAAACTTAAGAAATCTCAAATTACAAATGCTCTCAGGAAGAATCACAAGATTTTTGCAATGTGCTAAATTCAAATATTCAAGCCCTTCCAAATGTTCAATTGATGATGATGGTAGCTTCTCTATTGCTGTTCCATATAAATCAAGCTTTTTGAGATTTTTCATTGTGTACTTGATCTCTGGGAAATACTCTAGTTTTGAACAATCATGGCAAGAGAGAGTCTGAAGGTGTTGCAACCTATCAATGTCCATTGGAAGACGCTTAAGGCTTATGCACCCTACCCAATTCAAGGAGGAAAAAAAGCTAGTTAATAAGTAGCTAGTATTATAATTGATTAATAAATCTTAAGTAAATGTACAACCTTCAAGGGTTAGTATCTCCAAATTTGGCATCATTGAGAAGCTTGGGAACTCCATGAGACGTTGTGAATGATTAAGATTGATGACCTTTAACTTTTTAAGAACCTGTAAGAAAAGAATATGAATTTAATAAATAAATGTCTATCAACTTTAAAGCTAATCCAAAGAAAAAGCATGATATTAAATAATTAATAATACCTTATTTCCTTCCCAAAGTTGTTTTATGTTGCTACACCGCAAGTTGAGCTCAACAAGATTCTTCGGTTGAAAATTTGGTGGCAAGTATTTTAAAGAATATCCATCCCAATGGAGATACCTTAACTCAAAAGAAGGCAATTTCAAGTCTTTAGGAAGGGCCACTTGAGGAAAATGCACATCTCCATCAATTTCCTTAATATGATCATATTTAGCATCTTGATGAATTTTGAGCAATCTAAGTTTATTCATCTTTGCAAAGGTTTCAGTTGTAAATTGAATTTCTTGTTGTGCAGACATATCCATGAATAATCCTTCAATTGCCTTTGTCCCCTAAAAAATAAGAGCTAAGAATAAGCAAATAATAAAGTGTATCAAACTTTACCAAAATTATATAATAGTTTCTTAGGAAAAAAAAAGGTGACATAATATAGTTCAAGCATGTTGCTCTTACCGCATTTGTAGTTAATACACTAGAGACATTATCAAGATCCCATAACCTGCTCTGTTTCCCGGGCTCGTTTTGAGACTTTTCGCGAACAACTTCCCAACCCATTTGTTGTATTAAGTCATGCATATATATCTTGTTGTCTAAAATAGTTATAAGACATCTTTCACAAAGATTACTTATTTCACCTTCAGCATCATCCAATATTCTTGAAACAAAATCTCTATCTTTTCCTTTAAAAAAACAAGCAATGTCAAGGAATATTTCCCCTTCTACACGACTTAATCCATCAAAACTTGTTCTAAGTACATTATAAATTTCCCTGTTAGGTTCTTTTTCCAATTTACGCAATTCACTTTTCCATTCACGTATTCCTCTCTTGCTAGATAAGGTAGAACCCAAAACTGCAAGTGCTAGGGGAAGGCCTTGGGCATACTTTACTGCATTCTCACAAAGATTTTTATAATTTTCTCTTGGAACATTTTGTTTAAAGGCATATAAGTTGAAAAGCTCGATGGCTTCTTCATCATTTAACTTTCTAGGCTCATATGATTTATTTGCTCCATCTATAGCTACCAAATCTTTATGCCTAGTTGTTATGATAATTCTACTTCCTAAACCAAACCATTCACATTCACCAGCTAAGTAGTCCAATTGCCTTCGCCCATCCACATCATCAAGAATAACAAGAACTCTTTTCAACCGAAGCTTGTCCCTTATCTCATTGGCTGCTTCATGAATGCTACTACTTTTTTTTTTATATGTTCCTGCTAAGGTATCATCAAGAAGTTGATTTTGCAATCTAAGTAGACCAGCATGATCCTTGGACTGCTCTCGAACATCTGCAAGAAAGCTACTGCCCTCAAATTTACATGAAATTTCATTGTAAATTGCTTTGGCAATGGTAGTCTTGCCAATTCCACCAATTCCATAAATTCCAATCATACAAACATCATTCAACTCAATATTTATTAATGCTTTGAGTTGCTCCAAATGATAATCCATTCCAACAATGTTCTTGCCAACATATAAATGTGTAGGTCCCAATTTTCGAAGGATTGTCTCAATGATTTGTCCAATCACCTTTGACTCATACCTGTCAATTATAATGTATAATAAAACTCGTTATTCCAAAATTAGATAGTTATGTTCACTAAAAATATTAATCTTAATTATAGAAAACTAGCATTCCTCAGAAAGAAAAATGAATGAATAAACTTTCATTATGGAAAGAATAGAGTAAAAAAAAAAAAAAGTAAATATAGCTAATAAAACTATTTTAAAATTTTGATGGAAGGAGCCCTATTACTAGATCTTATTTGATATAATGTTGATGAATGATTAATGACGAAATATCTTAATTATTCTAGAATGATATGATATGAAATTATAATTATTCAAATTTTGACTTTAAAATAAATCAAAGTATCCCAATTTATGCAATGTGAATTATAAGTAAATTTACCAGAAATTAGAAAAATTGTCATAAGAACAACTTAGAATATGATAAAGACAAACCCTCTTTTGTCCTTTTTTTTTTAAATGGCAATAAACTTGAATTAGATTTAAATCAAACTTAGGTCTATTAATTTTCAGATTAAAGAGGAATGCTATCTAAGTCCTATTAATGGATCAATAACAAACAACAGATATGATGTTCCATCTATGTTTATGAATCCATTTTCAAAGAAATATACAAAGAAGAAAAAGAAAAAAATTATTGGTGGAAATGTCCTAGCATAGAATCTCTTAACAAGCATGATGTTATATTAATGTATGCCTTTATTTTTTATTTGTCGAAAAATATTTTATAGTTATTGGATATAAAAAAAGTGCTAGTGTCAACCTATTTTGATAACTACCGGAAACAAACTCTCAAATCATATGAGCCCATTCATCGTGATTTAGGTTCTTAAGCTAGCATATTAGTTTTTATCATAAATTTCTGCTATAAAAATAATACTTTTCTTTTAAATTTCTGTATTTTATAAATTTCTGCTAGATATATATATATTATATTATACAAATTTGCTCCTTTTCAAATAATTTGGAGTTTAGGGCTAAGTAACCTCAACAAGACAAATTTGTTGCTCCCTTATAAGGTGATAAAAATGCATTACTTAGATCATGAAAACTATTCCAAAGTCACAAAGTATTTTATTCACAAAAAAATAAATAAATAAAAATATTATTCTAATATATTTATAAGTCTTTTTGATAAATTTTCCTTTTGACTTATACATGCCAATTCGACTTTAAACTAATTCAGATCTAACTTTGAATTATTTTAGCAGCAATGTTATTCGAGGAATGTATGCATTTGAGGTTATTAAAGTTTATGGAATGAGTACAATATAAATTCTAGGCATGTGTTGTGGAGAAAATGCAAGAAAACTGAGTCAAAATTCAAATTTTGTAGGAAATGTTCGAACACCTTAAATGGAGCGTTCAAACATTCAATTGGGTGTTCAATTGTTTTAGTGGCAATTTTGTGAACTTAAAAGCTTAATTGTTTTCCAAAACTAGCCCTTGGTTTTCTTCAAGTATAAAAAGGATTATTTTGTGAAAGTTGAGTAACCTTAGAAAATATAACCATTCTTAGAGCTTACCTTCATCTTTCAAGTTTTTCAAGATTTTTCTTCAAAGAAATATTCAGTTATAGCAAAGATTAGAGACTTGCATCAGGAAACTTCGATAAGGGCTTTGAGGGATCTACTAAGGAGCATGAGAAAGTAGTGTGTTAAGAACATGAAAAAAGAGGGTAGTTGTTAGCTAGTGGAATAAGACCATAGAGAATAGGTGCATTCAATAAGGTAAAATTGTGTATCAT
The DNA here is from genome assembly GCF_004353265.1 of Vitis riparia. NCBI lineage: Eukaryota > Viridiplantae > Streptophyta > Magnoliopsida > Vitales > Vitaceae > Vitis > Vitis riparia. Next base: position 65,721 of record NW_023269688.1, on the reverse strand, counting down.
TTTCTTAAAATTAGTAGATTATTTAACAATCAAGAGACCATCGAGAGTTTTTATATCTGAGAGTTTTTATATCTAATAGGTCGTTAGGTGGTTTTTCCATATTATATTCTGTGTTTATTGTGCAATATCAAATTGTTATATCATGTCCATAAAATTTCTCAATTTTAATATTTGAAATTATTATTAATCAACATGTCTAAACATAATTATAAAATTAAAACAAACATATATATCCAAATATAAACATGATGTATCACTTTAAATAGTAATTTATTAAAAGCAAATCAAGGTTAAGTCAAGTTTGTCAAAATAGTATATAATCAAATGAAAATTGAAAACAACCAAAATAATCATTAAATTTGGTCAAAAAAAAAAATTTACAGAAAAATAATTTGAGCAAGAAAAATAATAAACACAATTTTAAGTTAAAAAAACAAACCGATAAAATATTTCATTGAAAATTTGGTCTATAATATCTTTTTATTAAAAAAGTTTCAATAATGTCACAAAGTAATATCAAATCCTCTGTATTAAAAGATACCTCCTACAGAAAAAGAAAGTAAACTTATATTTAAAAATATGGTAAAATTTAAGTAATTTTACTAAGATCAAAATCTTATATATGAAGAGGCAAAATGCTTGTTATCTCACAAAAAATAAATAAATTCTAAAATAAAAGTGAAGGGCAGCATAGTTACTGGTTTTCCACGTGCCATCCAGATATATTGGCTGCTTTCGTCAAGGCAGTCCTCCACTTTTCTACCATCTCCTTCTTCTTTTGATCTGCATCTTTTTCATGGAAGGTGAATGCATCATCAAAGCTTCCCGATTGATTTCGTACATCTGATGGAGGCACATGATAGAAAATTGGTACAACCATTGATTCTTTTTGGGTCACACAGTCAATGATGTTTAGAAGTTCATTCAAACACCATCTGGAGTAGGCATAATTCTTTGAGAAAATAATAATGAAAATCCTTGATTCTTCTATAGCTCTTGAGAGATCAGCCGCAATATCTCCTCCTTTCTCAAGCTCTTCATCATCTCTAAACGTATGAATCCCATGTGTAACCAAAGTGGTATAGAGATGATCAGTGAAATTCTTACGAGTGTCACCCCCACTAAAACTCAAGAACACATCATAACTACGAGGATTAGAAGAAGTAGAAGAGGCTCTATGGGTGCTGGTCGAAGCCATTTTGGAGTGCTTTTACCAAAGTTACGAAAGAGTTGGGGGAAAAAAAGGGAAGGGTCTTCGGATGCTCACGGCTACTAGCTCCTGGACTCTTCGTTATGGACAAGCTGGGGGGAGGAGCAGCTGAAAAGCTTCATCTGCAAACATTATAAGAAAAAAAACACACACATATAAGGCCTCTTTGATAAACTTTCTTTGCATCCTGTGTATGAAATCAAGTGGCAGGAGGTGACAAATCGAAGAGAAACTCACACATATTCTTTACCTTTTGGGAGATAAACAGCTCTGGTTCAGTGGAAGATGGTGAGGGGACTCAGGTGGCTGCCGATGAACTGGGTTTTGAGTGGAATAAGCAAACAACTAGCTGTAGTTGGATCAGGGGGTGAAAATTTCAGGGAAAGAGGTGGAGGCGAGGGAAGACCCAAATTAAGGAGAGGCGCGATGAAATCAAGTGGTCGGAGGAGACGAATCCAAGAGAAACTCACACATTCTTTACCTTTTGGGAGATAAAAACGACTCTAGTTCAGTGGAAGATGGTGAGGGGGCTCAGGTGCGGCCGATGAACTGGCTTTTGAGTGGAATAAGCAAACAACTAGCTGTAGTTGGATCGGTGGGTGAAAAATTCAAGGAAAGAGGTTAAGGTGAGGGAAGATCCTGGCACGAGGGTATGGAGGATAGACGGAAGGATGAAGTGATGAACTGTTGAAGATAAGGCAGGAGCGTCATCTCTGGCTATGAGCTGCCAGCAGCTGCTAGTCTTGTGGGTCCCCAAACGTCCCCTCATCTTTCTCTTTTCTTTTTTCTTTTTAGTTTTTCTTCTTTTTTATTTTTCTCAAAGAGAAAGGGTCAAATCCAAAGTACAGTTTGAGGTCTCATGCGTGAGCCAGTAATCATCGTCTCAAGGATGAAGAATAGGCATGATAAGGTGAGACCCAGATGAAACAGAGCATTCCAAGAAATAATAACCCTCCTGCATATCATATCACCGAAAGAAAAGTATATGATTTGACTATTACGAATTTTGTCAAAATTCATGCTCCTTATCATTTTAACTCACTCAAGTTTCATCCTTGAAGAAAGGATAAACAATAAAATATAATAAAATTCAGCTATCTAATAAAATGTTTTATCCTGTTTTGGGTATTTACTTTTTGAAATAAGAAAAATTAAGATGACATTTTTAATAGATAGTTATAACTATTGATAAAGAAACTCAATGATTTTATGTATTCAAGGTAAATTAGTCTTCTATAGCTATATTGCATAAGAAAAGTATCAACTCAAATCCTACATCTAAAAAAATATTTGTTAATATTTTTATTTTGTACAAACAAATATTCTTAATATATAAATTTGCATTCAATAGGCAAAAAAAAGTATCCCATAATAATTATTAATTACAAAGAGAACATGACATAACAATTTTTTATCAACCAATTGCAATTAAAAAGTCAAAAAATTGAAAAATTGAAATTTTAAACATGCTTTTAACATTTCCATAGTTGCAGTTGATTGACAAAATTATCCTTCTTTTTCATTGATATGACAATGAAAACAACATCTCTAAGAGTTGATAAGGTAGGAAATGAACTTCTGTTTTAGTGTACTCAGTCTTATAAACTATGCTAGACCTAAATTTACATGTCATGAATGTAATAGGATTATACCTTTTATAATTTACATCCAATTGGTATCATTCAATTAACACTTTTCTATGAATGAGGAATAATGACAATATTTGTTTTAATGAGAAACATTAGTATTGTAGCATTATTTTGCAAATACACTTAAAATTGCACTTTAAGTTTTGCCCATTAGAAATATTAAAAAAATAATAACAAATGAAATAGAAGGTTGTATGTATGAAAGTGACATAGACTTGAAAATTTTCTTATGAAAGGCTTTTGAAGAGGTTACACTATATCACTAGTAGAATTTAATTCCATGGGAATGATACTTTGTACTATAGAGATGTGAGGAAGAATAGGAAACACTCGATAGAGTGAGAGGGCTCGTTGTTCTAAGTTTAGATACATAGAATGGGAAAATATGCAATGTTTTGAGGCCCAATAATCATATTTAATTTTTATCATTTGTAATATTCTTTATGATATAGTGAAATGATTCTATCTCATTCGTGGATGTAAATATGGTTGACTTAATCATGTTATAACCTTGTGTACTTTTATGTGGATTGTTTTATTTTTATGTTCTTGAACTAACATTATTTGCATTAAAGCTTCCGTTGATACAATAAACTGGTATCAAAGCTTAAGTTGATGATATCTAGAAGAGCTAAAAAGAACAAAGCACACAAGAGGATAAAATAAAATAAAAATAAAAAATAAAAAGTTGAAGATGGAGTTGTATTAAAGGAAAACGAATCATTCTCGTATACAGTATAATTGTGATTTGGAAGGTATGAATGGCAAGGAATCCGAACTGGTGCTTTAACAAGAAAGGCAAGCTAATGCAGGCCCCTAATGTGAGCCTAATATTGGCCATCATGCAATGTAACTGACTCATTTGCATTAGATGACATAAGTCGCCCAAACAAGTTAACCTTCCACGATGCAAGAAAATAGGACTTCAAGAAAACAACTCAAGTGCAACTATTGCAATCAATTTGACTACCTTGTTGATTGTTGTTATTATTTACATGGGTTTCCAGTTGGTCACAAATTGCATGGCAAGAATGTGAAGCTAAAGAAACTAGATGTACACAACATTCACACTAATACAGTGGAACCAATCAAAGGACCAACTATAGGGGTAGTTGCATTTACTACTAAGGAATTATATGATCAACTCATGGCTTTGCTCGAAAAGAGAATGGTAATAATCAACTTTTCGCAAATAGTACAGGTATAACCACATCCACTTGCAATAATGCTTAATATAATTCACATTCAACTTTACATTGGATTGTGGATAGTAGTGTGACCGATCACATATCCAAGTCACCACTGTCAAAATAAATTGAATACTAATCATGATTTTATGGAACTACCTGATGGTGGTCAAGTTGAAGTCAAATCGATTAGGTCTATGGAGTTATCATCTGACTTGATTTTTTATGGGGTGTTGCATGTTCCAAAATTTGAAGTTAATTTGTTGTCAATTAGCAAGCTTACTCAAGCATTGAGATGTAATGTGACATTTTACCCTGATTTTTATGTGGTACAAGACGTGTCTACGAAGAAGATGATTGGACGGGGTAAGTAACATGATGGCTCATACTACCTCACATCCAACCAGAATTCTCACCTAGCTCATAGTGTCAACTGTACCTCTAAACTTTAGTATCAACGGCTAGGGCATCTGCCATCCGCATCACTTTAATTTTATCCAAGACCTTTCCAGAAATAATTTTTATTCTCAACATGTTTGTGACATTTGTCCTTAAGCCAAACAAACACATTTATTTTTTTTTCCATAGTTCAATCTCATTTAATGCACTTTTTGATTTAATTCATTGTGATATTTGGGGACCTCACAAAGTCCAATCTCATTCTAGGGCATGGTTTTTTTTTTTAAAACTATCATGGATGACTTCTCTCATTTTACTTGGATTCATCTCACAAGTTTTAAGTCTTAAACACAATTATTGTTGAAATTATTTTTCTCTTAGGTTAAAACTCAATTTCATCGTGATATCAAGGTTGTACGTACTGTAATGCAAATGAATTCACCTTTATGCATTTTTTTTATTTATAGTCATGGCACTATTTTTCAACATTCTTGTACATACACACCTCAACAAAATGGGGTTGTAAAGTGCAAACACCATCTCTTAAATATGGGACGTGCCTTTCGCTTTCAAGCAAATTTGTCTATGGAGTTTTGGGAAGATAGTGTCTAGACAGTTTGCTATCTTATTGATCGTCCAACTATACCTTTGTTGTCTCATAGGTCACCATATTATGATAGCGCTTAAGTTGCGGTTCAAGTACGCACACTATCCTTTCTTTTATGGTTATGTTTTGAATTCTTGTTTGACATGCTAGAGTTAACCGAATTTTGAGATCACCTTAACTTATCTAGGTATCCATAATCAACTGATTAATTGTCATATTTTTCTTAACTCGACTAGTAGAGACCTCCTTAGCGCTTAGAGAGGTGCTACCTCTTTGAGGTACCTTTTCAATAGGTAACTTAATCCCCAGATCCAATTTCGGGCTTTTCGACAACATGCTTTTCCAAAACTATAGAGTCACATTTTTTAGGGTTTTCTTTCTTGTTTTATTTTCCCTTTTAAAAATAAAATAAAATAAGTGACGAATTCGATTTTTTCCAAAATACTAATTTTTCACCAATAAAAAGTGAGTTTTGCCAATCTAATGGGGACGCATGTGAAAAATGTTGGTTCACACGTTATAACCTTGTGTACCTTTGTGTGGATTGTTTTATCTTTGTATTATTGAACTAACATTGTTTGCATTAAAAATTTTGTTGATACAACAAACTGGTATCAAAGCTAAAGTTGACAATTTCTAGAAGAGTTAAAGAGAACATGACACACAAGAGGATAAAAAAGAAATTTTAGTTGAAGGTGGAGTTGATTGTTCTTTAATTGAGATATGGTACAAAAAGGTGAATAAAGGGAGATGGAAAACTGATGCAATAGAATTTAATCCAAGATGTAGATTGTTCGATAATGCCTCAAAATTCCTAATTAGTATAGATTTTTTTTTTGTAAGGATTATTGTATTGAATATTTCCTAAGTTGATATATTATTCTAATATTAGATTTCCTTATAGAATAAGTAAAGTTATTAGGAATATCTCTATAAATATCTTTGGGTATGAGGGAAAAGGTTATGAGATGGAGATACACATATAAACATTATACGAGGAGGACAAAGATATGAGGAAAAATGGGAATCACTCGATAGAGCGAAGAAGCTTGTGGTTTAGGGTGTGGATATAAGAAGTAGGAAAATAGAAGATGTTTTAGAACCCAATAATTGCATATGTTTCTATCATTTGTAATATTCTCTCTGTGATATATTGGAATGATTGTTTTTCATCCATGGATGTAGGTATGATTGGTCGAACCATGTTAAAACCTTGTGTACCTTTGTGTTGATTTTTTTATTTTTGTGTTAGAATGGAAGGCACCCATTGGAGTGAGATGACTCGTAGTTCATGGTGTAGATATAAGGAGTGAGGAAACATGAGATGTTTCAAGAACCTAATGGTTATATCTTATTTCTCTCATCTGTTATAGTTTTTATGGAATAATGTAATGATTATCTTTCATCTGTGGATATAGACATAGTTGGTCAAACCACGTTAAAACATTGTGTACCTTTGTGTAAATTATTTTATTTTTATATTCTTGAATTAACATTGTTTGCATTAAAACTTCCACTAGCACAATTAATTGGTATCAAAACCCGACTTTAAGATTTCTAGAAGAACTAAAAAAAGCAAAACACATAAGCAGATGACAAAAGGAATTTTAGTTGAAGGTGGAGTAGATTGTTCTCTTGTTAGGATGTGATACAAAAAAATGTGTAACCTAAAGCGATGAAGAATTGAGTTAATGGAATTTAATCCAAGGTAAATATTGTTTGAAAGTGCCTTAAATTCCTAATTAGTATGTATTCGTTTTTGTAAGGATTATTGTATAGAATATTTCTTAAGTTGGTTTGTTATTGTAATTTTAGATTTCCTGATAGATTAAGGAAAGTTATTAGGAATATCTCTATAAATATCACCGGTTATGAGGAGAAAAGGTTATGATATAAAATAAGCTTGTAAAAACTATACGTGATAGATAGAGATATGAGAAAAAATAGGAGACATTGATAGAGCAAGAGGACTTGCCATTTAGGGTGTAGATGCACAAAGTGGGGAAATATGAGATGTTTCAAAAATCCAATAGTTGTATTTGATTTCTCTCTTCTATAATATCTCTATTGTATAGTGGAATGATTCTCTCTCATTCATCGATGAAGGCATGGTTGATTAAACCATATAATAACCTCTATGCCTTTGTGTGAATTGTTTTATATTTGTGTTATTGAAGTAACTTTCTTTGCATTAAAGCTTCCATTGGCACAATATATCTAATGATAAAATTTTAAATATTACAATTGTTGCACAAAGAAAACTAGCAATCATTTTGAACCAATTTTAATATAGAAAATTCTATTATTAATTAGCTTAGTTTTTTAGCTTCAAATTATTTTAAAAACCATTGGCTTTGTTAATAAATTTAAAACATTAAGTCTTATTTAATTTGGAGTTGATCCATTTTCTAATAAGAAAGTTAAATGAAGTTAACAAACTTATTGAGGAAGCTATAAATTTTTGCTCAATAATCGAAATAATACATCTATAAATATAAGGGTATTGCACACTTATTTTTCTAATTTTTTTCAAATATTATTTTTTTTTCTTAACAAAAAGAATAAAATTTATGACTTTATAAAAATATCAATGTCCATAGAACTCTTTGATATATACTAAAATGTTATTATTTTTAAAATAAAAAATGTATTTATATATATCTATGATATCAGTTTGGCACAATAAACTAATATTAAAACTTAGAATTTCAGGAAGAGTTAAAGAGAACAGAGCGCACAAGAGGATGACAAAAGGCATTTTAATTGAAGGTGGAGTCGATTGTTCTCTAATCAAGATGTGATACAAAAAGGTGTATCAAAGGAGATGGAAGACCAATTCAATGGAATTTGATCCAAAGTGGAAATTGTTGAAAAATGTCTCAAATTTCTAATTAGTATAAATTTCTTTTTGTAAAAATATTGTATAGAATGTTTCTGAAGTTTATATTTTATTGTAATATGAAATTTCCTTATAGAATAAAAAAAAAGTTATGTGGAATACTTTTATAAATATTGTAGGTAAAGACATGTAGAGATTATGTGGGGTAGATAAAGATGTGAGAAAGAATGAGAAATACTTGCTGAAGCGAGGTAGCTCATAGTTCATAGTGTGGATACAAGAAATTGGGAAACATGATATGTTTCGAGAACTTAATAGTTATATTTGGTTTATGTTATCTATAATATTTTCTCTATGTTATAGTGAAATGATTCTCTCTCATCCATGGATGTAGACATAGTCTATTGAATCAAGGACGAAAATATCGGAATATATCGACGATATATTATTGATATATCGTGTATCGAAGAAGATGGATACCATATATAGGTAAGATATATCGTCTGACATAATATCGGTAAATATTGGCGATATTTCAATAATATATATCGGTAATCACAGATATATGAGCGATACAATCAAAATATTGGCTTTAAGTGGGAAAATATTGCTGAAATTTCGGAGATATATCGGATATATCAGATATATTGGTGAAAAATTAGTAAAAAAAATTAAATTATTATAAATAAATTAATTTTAATTATCTTATAATTTATTTTGTATACTAATTAAATATAAAACAAATATAAAATCATAAATAAAATTATTAATATTTTTGAATAAAAATATTTTGTATCAAAATGTACTTATATTTTAAAATGAAAATCATAAATATATTTAAATAACATAATTAGTATATTTACAATAATTGAGTTTTAAATTAATAATTTTATTTTATTTTGATATTCAAGTGTAATAATAGTATATTGAGAATAAATTAACTTAGTACATTTTTAAATTAATATAGCATTGAATTTAAATTACTATATTTTATAATTAATTAATACATTTTCAATAGAGATAAGTAAATTAACTTAACATAGTAATATATTTGAATAATATAATTAGTATATTTGTAATAATTTAACTTCATAATGAGTGTACATTTACAAAATTCACATTTCTTATCGATCGACACTATATAATTAAATTTAATATCGCAAATCATATCATACATATATCAATTTCTTAAACAAAACAACTTTAAAATGTCTATTATACTTCTAATTTCATTTTAAGAGTTTTTTTCTTACATTTTCATAAGTTTTGATCGATTTTTGGTCTATCGATATTTTATGTCAAAATATTCACCAATATATCTTTAATATATCTGTAAAATCCAAGTACCGATATATCCGTGATTATCGATATTTTCATCATTGGGTTGAACAATGTTAAAACCTTGTGTACCTTTGTATGAATTATTTCATCCTTGTGTTAGGATGAGAGATACTTGGTGGAACGAAAAGACTCATGGCTTAGGGTGTAGATACAGAGAATGAGAAAATATGAAATGTTTCTAGAACCCAATAGTCATATCAATTTATGTCATTTGTAATATTCTTTATGGTATAGTGGAACGATTCTCTCATCTATGAATGTCGGCATGGTTGGTTAAACCACATTAAAACCTTGTATATCTTTATGTGAATTGTTTTATCTTTGCATTAAAGCTTCTATCGACGCAACAAATTGGTATCAAAGCTTAAGTTGATGATTTTTGGAAAAGTCAAAGAGAACAAAGCTCACAAGCACATGACAAAAGAATTTAAGTTTAAGGTGAAGTTGATTGTTCTATTTTTGGGATATGATACAAAAAAACTCATATCATTGGAGAGATGGAAGATTGGGTTAATGGAATTTGACCCAAGGTTAAGATTGTTGGAAGGTGTCTAAAAAACCTAATTAATATAGATTCATTTTTATAAAGAATATTACACAATTAAATGAAGTTAACAAACTTATGAGAAAGCTATAAATTTTTGCTTAATAGTCGGAGTAATACACCTCTAAATATAAGAGTATTACACAATTATTTTTCAATTTTTTGAAAAAATATTATTCTTTATTCTTAACAAAAAAGAATAAAATTAATGATTGTGTTAAAATATTAATATTCATAGAATTTTATGATATTTACTAAAAAAATAATAATATTTAAAGAAAAATATTATTTGTGTTTGTATTATTAATGCTAGTATTTATTAGATTTATCATTATATTATTTACTTAAAACTGATTATTCATTCATTTTATATTCATTCCTTACTATTAATATTCATTTTTCTAAAATAAAAAATCATGTGAAATCTTAAAATGTTATAACTCAACACGATAAGAGTGTTGTTTGCTCTGGTCTTCATTCAATGCCGGAGAGAATATATAATACTTACATTACGGCAAAGGCAAAGTGGGGATTGGGGAAGGTGAGGTTTCCTCCGGAGTTGTTCATTGGATGCCAATGCTTACGGAATAGAGTAGAGACTTGATGACAAAGCACTATTTTTTTAACAGAGGGCATCACGGACCTCAAGCCAAAAAGAAAGCTTCAAAAGAAACAGGAGGGAAAGGACAAGGAAAAAGGGTAAGAAGAAAGAAGCAGAAAAATAGAAAGGACAGAAAATGACCTGCCAGCTAACCAGAGCGGGCCGCGATGTTTCCTTTAATTTACGTGGAACCCTCCGCCGAGAGAGTGATGTCTGGTCTAGTCTTCATTCAAAGCATATAATAATCATGTCAGGGCAAATGCAGAGTGATGTGACCCTAATAGCCTTTTTATAGTATGAAACCATCAATTGAAGCACTTTTCATAAATTTTTGGTCAATAGTACGAGTAATACAATCTATAGACATAAGGGTATCATACTACATACTTATTTTCTATTTTTTTTAAATATTATTATGTATTCTTAACAAAAAGGAATAAAATTTATGATTTTATTAAAATATTAATATCCATATAATTCTAAGATACCTACTAAAATATTATTATTTTTTAATAAGAAGCTTGAAGTTTAATAAAAAAATTAAATAAAGTCAATAAATTTATAAGAAAACTATATAAACTTTTGCTTCATAGTCGAAGTAATATACCTCTGGGTATTACACAATTATTTTTCTGATGTTTTAAAATATTATTCATTTTTTTAATAAAAAAGAATAAAATTAATGATTGTGTTAAAATATTAATAGAATTATCTGATATTTACTAAAAAATCATAATTTTTTTTTCAAAAATATTATTTATGTTTGTATTATTAATGCTAGCATTTATTAATTTATCATTATATTATTTACTTAAAAATTATTATTCATTCATTTTCTATTTATTTTTTACTATTAATATTCATTTTTCAAAAATAAAAAAAATGTAAAATTTTAAAATATTATAGCTCATTGTTATTGCTGATTTTCCCCTCTAAAATGTAATTTTCATATTCATTTGATAAATTGATAATGAGAAAACTTACTTATAAATAAATAAAAAGGAAATGAATGCATTTAACAAGTGAACGAGTTTATAAAACAAGTACATAAGCAAGCTTAAAAAAAAATAAAAAAAAAAAGAAAAAAAAAAAGGAAAAATGAGAGAGAGACGATGGCAAGTCTTTGGCGGAAGGTTCCTTTAATTTACTCGGAACCCACCATCGAGAGTGCTTCAGGACAAAAGCAAAGTGGGGAAGGTGACCCAGCAAGTCTTCATTCAACGTCAATGCTAAAGGAGTACAACAAAAGTGATATAATTTGGCTGAAACTTCCTGCTTTCTTTCATGTCCAACAAGATCAACAGTCTATAAAAAGAAGTTTTATTCCTTAAGAATTTAATCCTTCGTAACCCTCTTGAAAGTTTAGCACAAGCACAATCCAACAATGGCTTCCACTAGCAGCCGAAAACCCTCTTCCTTTTCTACTTCTATTCCTCCTTCGAGTTATGATGCGTTCTTGAGTTTCAGAGGGGAAGACACCCGTAAAAATTTTACGGGTCATCTCTACCGTGCTTTAGTTACAAATGGAATTAACACCTTCAAAGATGATGAAGAGCTTGAGACAGGAGGAGTCATTGCAGAAGCACTCATTCAGGCCATCGAGGAATCAAAGGTTTTCTATGTCATTTTCTCGAAAAACTATGCTTACTCTAAGTGGTGTTTAAACGAGCTTGTCAAAATTATCGAGTGTATGAAAGCAAAGCAAAGAAGAGTTGTTCCAATTTTCTATGATGTGGATCCATCAGAAGTGCGAAGACAAAGTGGGGGGTATGGAAAAGCATTTGCTTATCACCAAAAAGATGCCAACCAAGAAAAGAAAAAGGAGATTCAAAAGTGGAGGATGGCCTTGACAGAAGCAGGCAATCTAGCGGGATATGATCTGCGAAATTATCGGTCAGTATAAATTGTCTTCACCTTTACTTAATTTAGGATTTTTTTAAATTTATTTATTTTTTATTACTTTTAAAACTTGGGATAAGTTCTTCTAAAACCAAAGTTTATGAATTGTATGGAATTTGATTTTTTGCCATTTGTGATTTCTCACATAGATTTCCTAAGCTTTTAGATTTATTTTGCTTCAAAGTTCTTTATAACCAATATTAATTAGAAGGACAAATAATTTTATATGTTATTTGAAACTAATTTTACTTATTTTAATTCTTTCATATAAAAAATTAAATAATTTTAAAATACAAAAGTTTTCAAATAACTTTAATTATAATTGATTTTTTTTTTTTTTTTTTGTTTTCCATATTAAAATCAAATATGAGAAAATGATAAGCCAATTCAATATAACATCTTTAACCTCTTTTCTTCTGCTTTCTTGGTTTGTGCTTTTGGAGCTTGTTTAAAATTTTTGATATTCTATCGTCCTGTATCGGAATTTTCGATATTGCTTCTGGAAGTCTCTGACTTAAACTTGTACATGCCACATTAAAATGGCAAACCGATATGAGCTTCCTTTTGCATGTAGTATTGACTTTGGTATTCAAATGAAAATTAAGACAACTCAATATAACATCTTTAACCTCTTTTCCTTGGCTTTCTTGGTTTGTGCTTCCTCATCTCATCTTCTTTCCCTTGTTCAAATTCCTTTAGCCTTGAAGCATGCACCTTTAACTTCATTGCCATAATTATACTCAAATACCACATTAACAACCAAAATGGGACTAAAGCATGATCAGGATAAAAATAGGAATTTGCACTCCTATAAGAAACAAAACTCTTAAGTTTTTATTAGTTGAGTTACCATGATTTGAACACAAATTAGTAAAAAGAGAGGACAGTCATAAGTGATGCTCAAATAAACAAAAACATTACTAAGGTGGTAAGCTAGTCTTGCAAATTGCCTTTGCTCTAGGAAAACTAGTCATTGTCTCTATGAACCCCCTCATGATAGAATCCTTCATCATAAATGGAAAGTAATATCAATCCTAGAGAGATGAACTTCTATATGAGCCTTCCAACAAATTGAGTAGCACAAATCAACAGAATCTTATTTAATTTTATATATTTTTTTTGTTTTTTGCAACAAGTATACTAGATATAACAAAATGAAATTGTACTTGCATATGTAATTTAATACATGTGGTTTAATCCCTTTTTATTTACATTCCATTAACTCCTAATTCCATTTAAGTACTTCATATTTGTTATCTTTTGCAACCCATTGTAGCTTATTGCATATTTTGTTATTCTTTACAATTGTCAGGTATGAGTCAAAAGTTATTGAGAACATTATTGATGATATCCTTAAAACGAGTCATCAACTTTTACATGTTGAAGATAACATCATTGGAATGAACCTCCGTTTAGAAAAACTCAAATCTTTGATAGAAGTTGAATCAAATGATGTTCGCATGGTTGGGATCTATGGTTTTGGTGGAATCGGTAAAACTACCATGAGCAAAGCTATTTATAATGAAATCTCAACTAAATTTGAGGGAATTAGCTTTCTTGAAAATGTGAGAGAAAATTTCAAAGTTGATTGTGGTCTAGTTCGATTACAACAACAACTTATTAATAGTATCCTAAAGAGAAAAAATCCAACAATAAGTACTAGTCATGAAGGAATCCAAGTGATAAAGGAAAGGCTCCAAACAAAAAAGGTCCTTGTTGTTTTGGATGATGTGGATGAGTCGAAACAGTTGGAATATTTAGCAGGAAAGCATGATTGGTTTGGTCCAGGAAGCAGAATCATCATAACATCCAGAGATCGACATTTGCTAAATGTGCATGGAGTTGATGCATTACATGAGGTTAAGGAGTTAAATCAAAAGGAAGCTACTCAACTATTTAGCCAACATGCCTTTAAAAAAGATCTTCCTGAAGAACATTATGTAGAATTGTCTAAGCGCGTGGTAGATTACACTGGAGGTGTCCCGTTAGCTCTTAAAGTTTTGGGTTCTTTTCTTTTTAGGAAAGAAATACGAGAATGGGAAAGTGAATTATGTAAACTAAAAAGAAAACCCAACAAGGATGTCCAAAATGTTCTTAGGACAAGCTTTGACGGGTTAGATGATTTTGAGAAGGAACTATTCCTCGATATTGCATGTTTCTTCAAAGGGCAGAATGAGAATTTTGTTACTAGAATACTAGATAGTTGTGGTTTCAATGCAACTATTGGAATAAAAGTTCTTAGTGACAAGTGTCTAATAACATTTTTCCATGGCACCATTGGGATGCATGATCTATTACAAGAAATGGGTCGGGAAATTGTTCGTGAAGAGTATCCTAGAGATCTGGGAAAATGGACCAGATTATGGGAACCTGACGATGTGTATCGTGTATTACGAAGAGAAATGGTAAGAGCTAATATATATGAGTTTCAATGACATATTTTTGTTTAATTAGATACATGGTGATATAATTTTAGCAAGGTTTTCACTTTTTCTTCCTCACTTATTCTCTACTCTTTTTTCAGGGGACCAAAGCAATTGAAGGGATATTCCTAGACATGGCTACATCGAAAGAGATTCAGTTTACTAATGAAGCTTTCAAGCAGATGAATAATCTTAGATTATTCAAAGTTTATCGGAGTAGTCATCACTATGGCGTTACTAAAAGGGATTACAAAGTGCTTCTTCCCAAAAATTTTGAATTTCCCTCTTACGAGTTGAGATATCTCTATTGGGATAGATATCCTTTGAAATTCTTGCCATCACATTTTGATGGGGAGAACTTGGTAGAACTCAACTTGCAATCTAGTAACATAAAAAAATTTGGAAAGGGAATAAGGTATGATAAATATTTAGTTATATTGTAGTTTTTTGACTTTATATTAATTTTGAAGTTTATGGAAACCTTATTTATTAAAATAAATTTCTTTTGTCAGTGTTTGCAAGCTTTGAAGGTGGTTGACCTAAGTCACTCAAAGAAGCTCATCGAAGTGTCAAATTTCTCATGCATGAAAAATTTGGAGACACTACTTCTTGAAGGTTGTACAAGTTTGCGCTGTGTTGACCAATCTATTGGAGTTCTAAAGAAACTTACTTTACTGAGTTTGAAAGGTTGCAAAAGGCTCAGAAGTTTGCCAAGCACTGTTGAGTGTTTGGAATCTCTTGAAACTCTTTATCTCTCAAGTTGCTCCAATCTTGAAATATTTCCAGAGATCAAAAGGAATATGAAACGTTTATTGTGGCTTGAGTTAGGTGGGACAGCGATAAAAGAATTACCCTCCTCAGTGGATCATCTCACTGCACTTCAATACTTGGATCTGCCTGAGTGCAAAAATTTGAAAGCCTTCCACTCAGCATATGTAGGTTGAAGTCTCTTGTGTATCTCAATCTTAATGGTTGCTCAAACTTAGAGGCTTTTCCCGAAATCTCCGAAAATATGAATAGTTTACAATGTCTTTTTTTGTGTGAAACGGCTATAAAAGGGCTACCATCATCAATTGAAAATCTAGTTGATCTTCGACTCTTGGTACTGGATAATTGCAAAAACCTTGCAACTCTTCCAAGCAGCCTTTATCATTTGAGACATCTTACAACTCCCCGTCTTGCAAACTGTTCAAGACTCCATAAACATCCGGAGAAGTGGAACCTGGAATCTTTAGGTAGTATTGGTTCGCAATTGGCTTCCTTGAAGAGGATATCTCTAAGAGGAGCAGAAATCTGCAGCATATCTGTCGTCATCACTCAACTTAGTAACCTGGAATTTCTTAATATGAGCGACTGCAAGATGCTTGAAGAAATTCAAGGGCTTCCACAGGTATGATCTTTTTACTTAATACTGTGTTTTTCTTTTTAGCAAAGACGTTTTATGCAGATAGGATTCACCTATGTACAGAGTTTGGACATGGAGAAATATTTGGAGCTGGAAAGCAGTTCCATCCAAGGTTATCTTTGTTTGGATAAGACTAGTGCCATTAAAGAATTTCCCTCCTCAATTGATGATCTCACCAAACTTGGGAAGTTAAGTTTGAAAAACGGGAAGAAGAGTCTTCCGAGTAACACTGGTAGGTTGAAATTCCTAGATGAACTCTATGTCAGTGATCAGCCAAACCTGGGGACTTCTCTGGAATCACAGATAACGGAATATCTTAAGGGGCTCAAACTGAACTTGCAGAGTTTTAAAAGCTTAGAGCACTTGTTTCTGATGGATGGAACAGTCGCCAATAATTTATGGTGCCTATCATCAGTAAAATATTTAGATCTAAGTGAATCCAATTTTCATCACATACCTGACGGTATTACTGAATGTTGTAATCTGAAACGCCTTACTATCCGTCACTGCAAGAAACTTAAAGAAATTCCAAAGCTTCCATCAAGCCTACTGATGATAGATGCACGCGGCTGCACAGACCTGGGAACATTATCAACTCCATCAAGTCTTCTCTGGTCTTCTCTCCTCGAATGGTTCAAGAAAGTTCAGGTACGATTTTTATTGAAATCTTTTTTCTCTATGAATTGCAAAAGTAATTATATTCATTTCAATTTATTATTTTCTTTGCAATAAATAGTTCTAATTTATTATTTTCTAATTTCTTCTCCGGAATCACAGAGGATGGAAAATTTTAAGGGGCTCAAACTGGACTTGCAGAGTGTTAAATGCTTAGAGCTCATATTTCTGATGGATGGAAGAATCGCCAATAATTTATGGGGCCTATCATCACTAAAATCTTTAGATCTAAGTGAAACCAGTATTCATCGCATACCTGCTGGTATTACTGGATGTCGTAATCTGGAATTCCTTACCATCCGTCACTGCAAGAAACTTAAAGAAATTCCAATGCTTCCATCAAGCCTACTAAGCATAGATGCACGCGGCTGCACAGACCTGGGAACATTATCAACTCCATCAAGTCTTCTCTGGTCTTCTCTCCATAAAAGGGTCCAACTTCAGGTACGATTTTTATTGAAATCTTTTTTCTTTATGAATTGCAGAAGTAACTATATTCATTTCAATTTACTATTTGTTTTGGTTCAAAAAATTGAATTCTCTTCCAGAACTTTCCTCCTTTATAAAGTTGTTTGTCACGCGTCTCAATCTTAGTGAATGTGGCTCAACAGAAAATATTCTTTGAAACAGAAACTTTCGTGTTTGTGAGAATACGAAAGTTCGCTTCTTGCTAACATGGATGGTTCGTGTTTGCCTCGAATTCAATTCTCGTTTAGTGGTGAAATTTGTTCACTTGTTGAAGTTTGTCCACTTCACTTGTCCCCTTTTTCTTCTCATATAAGCTTTGTCAAGAAGTTTTTAGGTGAGAGAAAATATGTTTTGTTTGGTAGGACCACTTACTATTTATTAAGTGTTGTTTCTAGAAGGTTCATAATGAAACCGATTCAAAAGTCTCATTTTCTCAATTATGTGTTGGTCTCCTAAAAATGATGATTATTTATTTCTTTATTATTTATTATTTATTATTTATATTTTATTATTATTATTTTTTTGTTGGGAACTTTGCTTTATTTGGACTCAACAGGTTTTTTGCTTTGTTGGACATTTAAATATCTAGATGGACACTTCACCTACACAAACATTTGGCCTTGATAGGCATTTTGCCTAGATGAACATTTTGTCTAGATGAGCACTTGCCTTGTTGGGCATTTCGCCTCGGTGGACATTTCATCTTAGTGAGCATTTTGCCTCGATGGACATTTCGTCTTAGTGGGCATTTTGCCTTGATGGACATTTTGTCTTTGTGTGCATTTCTCCTTAGTAGGCATTTTACCTTAGTGGACATTTTGTCTAAGTTGGCATTTTGCCTTGGTGGACATTTCATCTAAGTTAGCATTTTGCCTTGGTGGACATTTCGTCTTAGTAGGCATTTCATCTTGGTGGACATTTCATAGTAGTGGCCATTTCGCCTTTGTGATTTTTTTTTTTTTTTTTTTGAGAAAATCTAAGATTAAAAGTATTCTATAATATATATATATATATATATATATATATATATATATATATATTTAAAAGAAGTCTATATTAATTAAGAATTTGAAAAACCTTTCCACAAGCCTCTAACAATGATGTCACATAAAGCATGAGAAAAATAATAGTGCTGGGCTTTGATGTACAGAAAAATAAGAGTTCCTGTTCATGATTATTTTGTAAAAACCTACCCCAAATTTTAAAGTAATCGGTGAGTCTTAAGAGTCAATAGGTTTGAATAGATAGCTTTGTTAAATTAAATACTGCCTACTTGAGTGGAGGAAGGGGAAGCTTCTATTATACTTGTCATCCCCATCATTCTTACTATCATTTTGAGGTATAATAGAAATACAATAATTTCAGAACTTCAAAGGATGGTATTGATTTTCAATCCGTTAAAGCACTAAAAAAGACAGAGAGTACCTTTTCCAATGGCAACATCATTATTGATGGGAAATCTGGATGATTGACTCTCTATCAGCCTCTCTTTCATTACAATATCCGCTACTACAATCCAAAGCATGTGGACCAGTTGAACTCAGCAGATCTATAATCCAAACCCCATTTTCCATTATAAGAAGGCTCCTTCACAAACCATATTTGCACGGCAAATACCCGCTTTGTTTCGTGAAATTAATGGCTCAAACAGCTTTAACTGAAGCAACCAAACTCTTCCCTTTGATCCTTCTTCTCCTGCCTCTCGTCTATCTCATCCTCAAGCATCTCAAATCAAAGTCTCCATCACTTCCACCGGGTCCATATCCATGGCCAATCATAGGCAACTTTCACCAGATGGGGAAACAGCGTCATATGGTCCACTCTTCTCACTACGATTCGGAAATCAAACTCTGATTGTGGTATCATCAGCGGCCGCCAGCCAAAGAAATTCTCAGATCTTATGACCGTAATTTCTGTGCTAGATATGTTCCTCAAGTGATCCCTGTTTTGGTCTTGTTTTTCCGGTTGGTTCTCCTGCGACTGTCAATATCCTTGTATCCTTGTCTGGCATCCCGATTCACCGAAACTCCAATTCATCGGAACTCCAATCGTTTTTTATGGGGCTTTTTGTCTGTTCGTACAGACGGCGCCAAGTGTTTTGGTTAAAAAAAATTGAATTCTTTTCCAGAACTTTCCTCTTTTATAAAGTTGTTTGCCACGCGTCTCAATCTTATTGAATGCGGCTCAACATAAAATATTCTTCAAAAAAGAAACTTTCATGTTCGTGAGAACACGAAAGTTCGTTTTCATGTTCGTGTTTGCTATTTTCTTTGCAATAAATAGTTCTAATTTACTATTTTCTAATTTCTTCTCAGGAATCACAGAGGAAGGAAATTTTCAAGGGGTTCAAACTGGACTGGTGGAGTTTTCAAAGCTTAGAGAACTTGTTTCTGATGGATGGAGCAATCGCCAATAATTTATGGGGCCTATCATCACTAAATTCTTTAGATCTAAGTGAATCCAATTTTCATCACATACCTGATGGTATTACTGAATGTTGTAATCTGAAACGCCTTACTATCCGTCACTGCAAGAAACTTAAAGAAATTCCAAAGCTTCCATCAAGCCTAGAATGGATAGATGCACGCGGCTGCACAGACCTGGGAACATTATCAACTCCATCAAAGCTTCCATCAAGCCTAGAATGGATAGATGCACGCGGCTGCACAGACCTGGGAACATTATCAACTCCATCAAGTCTTCTCTGGTCTTCTCTCCTCGAATGGTTCAAGAAAGTTCAGGTACGATTTTTATTGAAATCTTTTTTCTCTATGAATTGCAAAAGTAATTATATTCATTTCAATTTATTATTTTCTTTGCAATAAATAGTTCTAATTTACTATTTTCTAATTTCTTCTCCGGAATCACAGAGGATGGAAAATTTTAAGGGGCTCAAACTGGACTTGCAGAGTGTTAAATGCTTAGAGCTCATATTTCTGATGGATGGAAGAATCGCCAATAATTTATGGGGCCTATCATCACTAAAATCTTTAGATCTAAGTGAAACCAGTATTCATCGCATACCTGCTGGTATTACTGGATGTCGTAATCTGGAATTCCTTACCATCCGTCACTGCAAGAAACTTAAAGAAATTCCAAAGCTTCCATCAAGCCTACTGATGATAGATGCACGCGGCTGCACAGACCTGGGAACATTATCAACTCCATCAAGTCTTCTCTGGTCTTCTCTCCATAAAAGGGTCCAACTTCAGGTACGATTTTTATTGAAATCTTTTTTCTTTATGAATTGCAGAAGTAACTATATTCATTTCAATTTACTATTTGTTTTGGTTCAAAAAATTGAATTCTCTTCCAGAACTTTCCTCCTTTATAAAGTTGTTTGTCACGCGTCTCAATCTTAGTGAATGTGGCTCAACAGAAAATATTCTTTGAAACAGAAACTTCCGTGTTTGTGAGAATACGAAAGTTCGCTTTCTTGCTAACATGGATGGTTCGTGTTTGCCTCGAATTCAATTCTCGTTTAGTGGTGAAATTTGTTCACTTGTTGAAGTTTGTCCACTTCACTTGTCCCCCTTTTTCTTCTCATATAAGCTTTGTCAAGAAGTTTTTAGGTGAGAGAAAATATGTTTTGTTTGGTAGGACCACTTACTATTTATTAAGTGTTGTTTCTAGAAGGTTCATAATGAAACCGATTCAAAAGTCTCATTTTCTCAATTATGTGTTGGTCTCCTAAAAATGATGATTATTTATTTCTTTATTATTTATTATTTATTATTTATATTTTATTATTATTATTTTTTGTTGGGAACTTTGCTTTATTTGGACTCAACAGGTTTTTTGCTTTGTTGGACATTTAAATATCTAGATGGACACTTCACCTACACAAACATTTGGCCTTGATAGGCATTTTGCCTAGATGAACATTTTGTCTAGATGAGCACTTGCCTTGTTGGGCATTTCGCCTCGGTGGACATTTCATCTTAGTGAGCATTTTGCCTCGATGGACATTTCGTCTTAGTGGGCATTTTGCCTTGATGGACATTTTGTCTTTGTGTGCATTTCTCCTTAGTAGGCATTTTGCCTTAGTGGACATTTTGTCTAAGTTGGCATTTTGCCTTGGTGGACATTTCATCTAAGTTAGCATTTTGCCTTGGTGGACATTTCGTCTTAGTAGGCATTTCATCTTGGTGGACATTTCATAGTAGTGGCCATTTCGCCTTTGTGATTTTTTTTTTTTTTTTTTTGAGAAAATCTAAGATTAAAAGTATTCTATAATATATATATATATATATATATATATATATATATATATATTTAAAAGAAGTCTATATTAATTAAGAATTTGAAAAACCTTTCCACAAGCCTCTAACAATGATGTCACATAAAGCATGAGAAAAATAATAGTGCTGGGCTTTGATGTACAGAAAAATAAGAGTTCCTGTTCATGATTATTTTGTAAAAACCTACCCCAAATTTTAAAGTAATCGGTGAGTCTTAAGAGTCAATAGGTTTGAATAGATAGCTTTGTTAAATTAAATACTGCCTACTTGAGTGGAGGAAGGGGAAGCTTCTATTATACTTGTCATCCCCATCATTCTTACTATCATTTTGAGGTATAATAGAAATACAATAATTTCAGAACTTCAAAGGATGGTATTGATTTTCAATCCGTTAAAGCACTAAAAAAGACAGAGAGTACCTTTTCCAATGGCAACATCATTATTGATGGGAAATCTGGATGATTGACTCTCTATCAGCCTCTCTTTCATTACAATATCCGCTACAACAATCCAAAGCATGTGGACCAGTTGAACTCAGCAGATCTATAATCCAAACCCCATTTTCCATTATAAGAAGGCTCCTTCACAAACCATATTTGCACGGCAAATACCCGCTTTGTTTCGTGAAATTAATGGCTCAAACAGCTTTAACTGAAGCAACCAAACTCTTCCCTTTGATCCTTCTTCTCCTGCCTCTCGTCTATCTCATCCTCAAGCATCTCAAATCAAAGTCTCCATCACTTCCACCGGGTCCATATCCATGGCCAATCATAGGCAACTTTCACCAGATGGGGAAACAGCGTCATATGGTCCACTCTTCTCACTACGATTCGGAAATCAAACTCTGATTGTGGTATCATCAGCGGCCGCCAGCCAAAGAAATTCTCAGATCTTATGACCGTAATTTCTGTGCTAGATATGTTCCTCAAGTGATCCCTGTTTTGGTCTTGTTTTTCCGGTTGGTTCTCCTGCGACTGTCAATATCCTTGTATCCTTGTCTGGCATCCCGATTCACCGAAACTCCAATTCATCGGAACTCCAATCGTTTTTTATGGGGCTTTTTGTCTGTTCGTACAGACGGCGCCAAGTGTTTTGGTTAAAAAAAATTGAATTCTTTTCCAGAACTTTCCTCTTTTATAAAGTTGTTTGCCACGCGTCTCAATCTTATTGAATGCGGCTCAACATAAAATATTCTTCAAAAAAGAAACTTTCATGTTCGTGAGAACACGAAAGTTCGTTTTCATGTTCGTGTTTGCTATTTTCTTTGCAATAAATAGTTCTAATTTACTATTTTCTAATTTCTTCTCAGGAATCACAGAGGAAGGAAATTTTCAAGGGGTTCAAACTGGACTTGTGGAGTTTTCAAAGCGTAGAGAACTTGTTTCTGATGGATGGAGCAATCGCCAATAATTTATGGGGCCTATCATCACTAAAATCTTTAGATCTAAGTGAAACCAGTATTCATCGCATACCTGATGGTATTACTGGATGTTGTAATCTGAAACACCTTATCATCCGTCACTGCAAGAAACTTAAAGAAATTCCACAGCTTCCATCAAGCCTAGAATGGATAGATGCACGCGGCTGCACAGACCTGGGAACATTATCAACTCCATCAAGTCTTCTCTGGTCTTCTCTCCTCAAATGGTTCCAACTTCAGGTACAATTTTTATTGAAATTTTTTTCTCTATGAATTGCAAAAGTAATTATATTATTTTCAATTTCCTATTTTCTGTGCAATTAATAGTTCTAATTATAACCATGTTTTGTAATGTAATGGGGTTTCTTGATTTTATGCACAATCTAATCTAATCTATAAATGTTTTCTTCAATGCCACGCCATTAATTTACATGTTACCTTTAACTGTCCAGCTTCCTTACGGCAAGTACTGTAGGAGAATTATTCTTGGAAGTAATGAAATTCCAGAGTGGGTATTGCATCAGGAAATGGGAAGCCAAATAAGAATAGAGCTTCCTATGAATTGGTATCAGGATGACCACTTCCTCGGATTTGCATTTTTCTGTCTTTGTTCAACAACGCATCGTCTTGTGATGAATTGTCGTTTGACCTTCTGTGAGGATTCAGAAAAAGACATCAGGGAATTTTGGTTTGAGCGCTTTGGATACTTCACGAATATTGGTGATAGTGAATTTGATGGACTGGGGGTGGAGTACTGTCCTAAGATGGCTATACTGAAAAGGTTCCACTCCAAGCAATATGTGCACCTTCAGGCTTCATTTGATTATCATCGATATGGTGGTTGGCGTGATGACGTGGAAAGTGGTTGGGGTGATGACGTGGAAAGTTGCGGGATCCATCTTATATACTCTCAAGATCATCAACATAACCATACCCCGTTGGGTTTTCATGACACCCAACATGATGAACACTACCATATGCCCATGTTGTTGAATCTTCCTGAGAATTCTGGTGACAATAGATTGGCAGCAGAAGATATCAATGGTAATTTTAAGAAAAGTTGCGATGATGCAGAACACGACCAAGCAGAGGATTGAGAGAACCCAACACAGATCTCAAGCTTCAAACTAAATCATATCACCAGGTACGTCAGCAAACCTTTCTTTGTAATTCAACCATCTCTATCTTCAGTTTGCCCATTCAAGCTATCATGAAAATTTATGCGGACTATAAAAACTATTTTGTTTTTGTTTTTTTCCTTTCATTGCATACAAATCCTAGTAGATTGATAAAATAAAAAATTTCAAGACCTGTTTAAACTAAACTACTCCACCGGTCTTGCACCATTATAGACTTGATTTGCGTGCCTCATGCATAAAAAACTGTGCATGTTTTAAGTCATTTACAAGCTCTACCAAAAATGTTTCCAAATAGTGTCTCTAAAGGCTTATTGGTAAGAGCACAAATTCTTTATTGTATCTTTAATATTACTTTATTCTCTCTTTATTGTTTGTTGTTGTTTGGGGAATTAAACAAATATTGACACAAACCAAACTAGCATTGTTATTCTCTCATGCTTGATACAAAAACCCAACTAGTGTCACCAAAATTTCCATCCCTAAGCACCCTTGGTCAAAATCCATAGGCCTAAAAATTCAAAAATCATTTGAATTCATTCTAACTCATAAACCACCTTTAGGGTAGTATTCCCCGAGTAATTATTTCTTGAGGCATAAACTATTTTCTAAACAAATTTAGTGTAGAAATTACACAAATAACTCAAATATATATGATATTTTAAGTGACTAATTAATCAAAAGGGACATAATCTAAATCCTAGTAAGTTAGTTCATCTATCCTGAGTAAAATTCTAATTTTATCTTATTTGGGGCAATCAAGCTTAAGAGGAGAAATATTTTCAATTTGAATATTGCTTTGGAATGTATTAAGAGAGTGATTGCATAGGTGGACCCATGACATGACTTAATTATAAAATTCTTATTATTGATTTTGCTAAACAAAAGTAGGGATGACAATAAGGTTGGTTTTCTGGGGTTGCCCTTCATCCACTCCCTAATAAGATGATTTTGAGATGAAGATAAATGAATTAGGAGTATTTTAGAGAATTTTTTCTATTTTTATGCAAGGAGAGTTCTAAAATTGTATTTTTTTTTCTATTATTATTCAAAGAGAGTTTTAGAATTGTCTTGTCCTGCCTTACTCCATCCTGATTATATAGATAGAGATAGAGAGAGAGGGAGAGCATCAGAATATGGGATGTGAAGTAACAGTAGAGCTTCCTCTGAATTGGTATGAAATCAACAATTTCTTGGGATTTGCTTTCTTCTTCCATCATGTTCCATTTAGTGATGATGATGAATGTGAGAATAGAGATTATGCATTTCAAAATGTGAATTGACGACTTCCCAGGGTAGTCATTCTGAACTAGTGGATAATGTATTTTTAGAGTCCATGTGTAAACTCTACCGTATTGGTGGTTTATTTTATTAGAGTACAAGCTGTGACAATGGTACATTGTATCCAGCACTGTCGGTGACCTTTTTCCCTCAAATTGCAGTTTGTAGATAAATATCGATCCAACCAGTGGAGGAACTTTAAGGCTTCATTCGAGGGCTCTTATCGATGTGGCAATAGCAGAGACCTTAAAACGAGAAGTTGTGGGATCTATCTTCAATATGCCCAAGGTCGTCATCATCATCATTATCAGAACCATTGGCTTCAGATGCTGAAAGAAAATACAAGTTGTAATATTAAGAGAAGCTGTGACGGTGCAGAGAATCACCCAACAAAGGACCCATATCAGAAAAGATCAAGACGTCTCTAGCTAGTTTTTCAACTAAGACGGCCGTTTCACTGGCAGAGCTCGATCTTGACACTCCAACAAAGTATGTCTGCTCTCTTTATGGTTTACTAGAGCTTGTAGAACTTAATGCTATAATTAATTTCAGCAAAAACATCTTGACAACATTTAAAATCATAACCAATTTTATATGGTAGAATTAGACATGGTCAAGTGATTTAAATGGTCCAACGTTATTTATTATTTTCTTCCTACTTTTACTTTAATTTATTTGTTTTAATAAATAATTTTGAAACTCCCAGCCCTCATGTCAATTTAAAAGTTGAAAGTGTTGATCTTTATTATGCATCTCTTTAAACCAAGTTTCATAGCAAGTCTCTTTTTGGTGTTTAACTTGTTTTCTGTTAGTTTCAGTGGTTTTAGCAGGTTTTGCTCCAAGAATAAGGCATGCGATATGAGGGAAATTTTGTCTAACTGGAGTTCAAAAGAAGACAAAAATGGATGCATCTATATCTGAAGTCTTGACAATCACTTTTATGGTCCAAACTCGATCCATTCAAAGAGCAAAAACTGAACTTTGAACTCATAGAGTCCAGACTCTCTCTAAAGAGGTCCAGCACATACTGAAATTCTTTTTTGAAATTTAGCTACTGGACTATATATAGGGTCCCGGCTCTCTAAATAGGTCTGGACCTGATTGTGCTTTGAAGCTCCTTTTTCAGCTTGCTTCTTGTTATCTTATGCCTTCACATGACAAGCAACCCAGGTTTTGGTTATGGGAGATATTGAAGCTCATTTGGCAAGAAATTTGGGAGACTTATCTCAGACTTTTTTGAGAGGTGTTCTCTCATTTTTCTGGATCGGGTTAGGTTTTCTTTTTCTTTGTTTGTAATCTTCAAGGTTGTAAAATGGTTGGAGATCCATCCACAGAGGAGCTCTAAGATCACATTCATGGCTAGACTCTCCAGCTAGGGAAAGGTTAGTTTGATGTAATTTTTTTATACAATGTATTGGCTTCAAATTGCACTCTATCAAAGTTTCTGTGTTTCCATTTCATATCTTCATTGCATTTGTTGCTTTAAATTTTCTTGCTTCGATATTTTGTGTTAAATGCTTGATGATACACCAAATGCTTAAGCATTTAATTACTACGATTTTTTGTATACAGCAAATGCATAGGGCTTGCATCTCCTGTTATTTGTTGTGTTCATTTTATTAGTAAAATCATTTATTCAAAGTGAAAGAGAATTTTTCGTGGAAAATGAGAAAACATATAGGTTTAATATAACTTTATTAGTAAAATATCTCCATGGGTTCTCAAACCTAAATCTATGTGGAATCACTGTAAATATGTTTTTATTTGTATTCATGCATGAGCTATGAATTGCCTTTAGGAGTAACTATCAGTGGCACATCTTCCCTGGTGTTTAACCTCCTTGCTTTATAACCTACACTTTAGTTCCTTTACCTTTATTTTCTATTACTTTTCAAAAATTCTCTACTCATTTCTCACATTATAACGTCCTCTAGAACTTCATTACCTTACCAAATTCTTCATTCTCTTTCATTAATGAGGAAAGCATAATGCATTAATCAAACCTTCTTATGACATCTTCTCCTAGGTCATATTACTCTAAATAGGATCCAAAGACTGATTAAGTTTGGACCATTACACTCTTTGGTTTTAGAAGACTTATCAACTTATGAATCTTGTATAGAAGGTAAAATAATGAAGAGACCCTTTATTGTTAAAGGACTAAGAGCCAAAGAATGTTTGAAGTTGGTGCATATTAATGTGTGTGGCTCTTTTAATGTACATGCACATGAAGTGAATGAATATTTCATCACCTATACTAATAATTACTGATAAAGGAAACTCCAACTCAACCAGCTGGTAATGCAATCTGCTAGAAAGGAAAACTACAACTCCAACTCAGCCAGCTGCTATTGCAATCTGCCGAAAAGAAAAATCTACTCTCCATATTTGTAATGTGGAAAATCAAGGCTGGAAGGAAATCTCACTTACCTATTCTGTATAACGTTCCATTTTCTGTGTAAAGAAAGTATGTATTGTTTATTTATTCTTTAGAAAACAATCAGTAAAAGTGTCATGAAAATTCAACCTTTCAAAAAATAGTTTTTGTTCTTCATGGCATCAGAGCAGGTTAACCTAAAACAATCCAAAGCTTCCATAGCAACCCCATAAAATGTTCTTAGCATTCAAGCTTTTCATCAATGCTCAAGCCTCGTCTCCATCAAACTGAATATGTCCAATCTCCTTTTGTGGCGCTCACAAGTTCTTTCTCTTGTGCGAAGCCTAGGATTAGTCCATCATCTCTCTGAAAATAGATATGCATCAGAGGAGACAATGGGTATTGAAACAAAGGAGACCCATGATCAGTCAATAGAGACATGGTCTCACAATGATGGTCTACTTACCTCCTGGCTTCTTGGACTCATGACAGAAGAAGTGATGCTTTTGTTGGATGGAACAGAGACTGCCTATGATGTCTGGAACTCTCTAGAAGAAAAGCTCCTTTCAATGACCAAAGAGAAGGAAGTGTAATTGACTAACAGACTTCGAGGGCTAAAGAAAGGCACAAGGTCCCTTGATGAATATCTAAGGGAGTTCAAAGGAATTTGTGATGCATTAGCTACAGTTAGAAAACCAGTAAGTGACCTAGACAAAGTTTTTCAACTAGCTCAAGGTCTTGGAACTAAATACATGGATTTTCGGGTGGCCATGTTATCAAAGCCATTGTATCCCTCTTACAATCAATTTGTTCTGGCTCTACAAGGGCATGAACAAATGATTATGACAAAAAATGAAGAGAACAAGGAGTCAATAAACCATAAACAAGCCCATTTTACCCAACGAGGAAGAGGAAGAAATCGAGGAGGAAGATTTCTTTTAAGAAGTCATGGCTTCACTCCAGCAGGACGATTCAATCACTATGCCACCAGTAACCAAAGGCAGAATGGTCATCCCAGCACCAGAAATCCAAGAAATAGCTTCAACAACCAGTTTTCACCACAACAAAAACTCCAAAAATCTTAAGGTACTCTTATTTGTCAAATCTGTAATAAAGCTAACCATTCAGCTTTGGATTGCTAGAACAGATTTAACTATTCGTATCAATCAAAAGAGATTCCTTAAGCTTTGGTTGCTATGGCTCTAAATGAAGAAGAGAAGGATCCTAATTTTTATGTGGACTCGGGAGTAACAACCCATATAACAAATGACCCGGGTAAGATGTCCCAAGTAATTCCATATAAAGGGCATGATGCAATTTTTGTTGGAAATGGAGAAGCTTTAAGAATCTCACATATTGGTGAAGCTAGACTAAAAACTAAACATAGAGATCTAAAGCTTAAAAAATTATTGGTTGTTCTAGAAATTAAGAAAAATTTGTTATCCATTGGACAACTTACCTTTGATAACCCATGCTCCATAGAATTCTCATCAACTGGTTTTGTCATTAAGGATCAACTTCAGCAAGTGCTAGCCAGAGGAACTAAGAAGGGAGGTCTCTATGCATTGGAGGAAAATGTGATTCAAGCCATGACGGTTACTAGGTCTAGCAAGGCATCATCAGAAGTGTGGCATCAATGCATGGGGCATCCGTAAACAAAATCTATAAAGCTTCTGCAAGATAAGAATTTCATTGAAGTATCTAGTTGGATGAAATCAGCAACAATATGTGCTAGTTGTTAGTTAGGAAAAAGCTGTAAACTTCCTTTTGGCTTAAGAAATAAAATTTCCAGCAATCCTCTTGACAAAATTCATTGTGACTTATGGGGACCTGCACCAAATAATTCAACTCAAGGATACAAGCATTATGTTATCTTTATTGATGATCATACTCCCTACACATGGTTTTATCCCTTGAGAAGAAAATCGGATTTCTTTGAATGTTTTTTGAAGTTTCAAAATCTGGTTGAGAATCAAATTGAAAGATGGATAAAAATCTTCCAAAGTGATGGTGGAGGTGAGTTTCAATCAATTAAATTTCAAAATCACTTGAGCAAGTGTGGAATTTTGCAACAAGTCTCATGCCGAGGAACTCCAGAACAAAATGGGGTTGCAGAGAGAAAGCATAGACACATTGTTGAAATGGGTCTAACAATGCTTTTCAATGCCAAACTACCATTGAGTCTATGGGTAGATGCATTCCTTACTGCTGTATACCTCATTAATCGGTTGCCTTCCAAGGTGTTGAAAATGGAGAGTCCATTCTTTATGCTCTTCAAATAATATCTAGAATATAGGAGCTTAAGAATTTTTGGTTGTCAGTGTTTTCCATGCCTTAGAGACTACGGGAAGAATAAATTCTCACCTAAGACATATCCATGTGTTTTTATTGGATATAGCTCTCTACACAAGGGTAATAGATGCTTGCATCCTTCAACTAAAAGAGTTTACATATCTCGTCATGTCATCTTCAATGAAAATTGTTTTCCTTATGCTAACTCTCTTGTTAAGGAAAATCATTTACAGATTCCTATAGAAATGCTATCATTCTCAATTTCAGATGTTTCTTGTGAGACTTTAAAAATAGATCACCAAACTAAGTCTTGGAAGGAGAACACTGCTAACCAATCAAGTAACTCTAAGAAGTGCAACCACTGCCCATGCACTACTGAGCAAAGAAACCAGTTTAGTGTTGAAGAAAGAATTTCTGCTAGTTACAATACTAACCAAAATATAGAAGCATCATGTGTTAATCCGACTGGAACTCCCATTGCTGTTGCTACTGAAATTTCCACTGTTGCTGCTAGTACAAATGATCATAATACCGTCATTACTATTGAAACTCCCATTGATGTTGCTCTTAGTGCTAGTGGCCACAATTCTAATACTGCTACTACTACTGGAACACTCTCCCAGATTGAGTCTACTAGTAGCTACAAGCCTACCAATGTTGGTAATTTTCCTGATATCAGTAAGCACCTAGTTGTTGATATCTCTTTTCCTGAAAAATGGCAGAAAAATAAGCATGTTGGTCCATCTCCACAAAGAAAATCAACCAGTCATAGTGCTGATGATGAAGTTCTTGATATTAGCAAGCAAATTGTTGTTGACATCTCTTCTCCTCAAGGCCAACACATAGATAACAAAGGAACTCATATGATCACCAGAAGTAAACTCAAGAATGATCCTAGTTTAAAGTCTCAAATGGTTACTTTTGCTACCACAAGAAGTGATATTAGTGAGCCAAAAACTTATCGTACAACATTGAAAATTCCCCATTGGCTCAAAGCAATGCAAGAGGAAATCAAGGCTTTAATCCAAAATCGAACATGGCATTTGGTTCCTAGGCCTCCAACTGCAAATATTGTGGGTTTAAATGGGTGTTTAAGACAAAGTTGAAGGAAGATGGAACCATAGATAGATACAAAGCACGATTAGTTGCTCGAGGCTTTTCTCAAATACCGGGTTTGGACTTTGGAGAGAACTTCGGCCCAGTTATAAAGCATACTACAATCAGATTGATCCTTTCACTAGTAGTAACCTTGGGGTGGACAATGAGGCAATTGGATGTTAAGAATGCCTTCCTACATGGGTTTCTAAAGGAAGAAGTATTCATGGAACAACCTCTAGGATTTATAAATGATTACTACTCAAAAAGTGCTATTTGATAGCTTGTAATTAACTCCTTTAAACACTTTTGAGTAGTAGTTATCACCTTTTAACCCAATTAACATATTAAGGACCCTTGCAATCAATTCTAATCAAATTGTGTTAAGTTTTGGTGTTTTGATAGCTTTTTGATCACCAAAGCAATCAGAGATTAAGGAGAGTTCTTTGGAATCCATGGCAAAGCAATGGAAAACTCAGAAACATGAAGAACTGAAGTTGTGAAGTCCTTTGCCATAAGCAAATCCAGAATGCAAGGAGCAAAAGATGTCCGGACACACCATCGGAGGGCGGCGGAACGTGAGCTGTAGCAAGGCTTGCTCACATTAGTTAATGATCCGGACAACATATCCGGATAGGATATGCTATCATTCGAAGTGTGATGTTCACAAGTGCTGTGTGCTTCAACCTGAGGGAATCCGGATAGGGGAGCGCGCCGCGTGTCATCTTGGGAAATCCGGATGAAGTTGATTCCGATAGCCTTGTGCACTCCGTGTCATCCGGGAGAGGGGTCCCTACACCTTACACACGCAGACGGTCCCCCTTGCACAGCATAGCTTAGTCTACCCGGGGAAGAGTTCCGTCTGCCGACATTTCACATCCGGAATTCCGTGCGCCGACATTTTACATCCGGATATCTCATAGCCGGATGGGAGATGAGGACGTTTCAACTTCTCCGGTCAGACATATCCGGATCCTCTAATAGTGCTTACCCGGAGAGTTTTTCTCTCAGTATACAGTGCTGCGGTGTTCTCCTGAAGCTTCCTGATATTTCCGATTGGCATCTTGTGATATTTTGCTTTAGATATTTGTTGTCTAAATCCTCAAACTCTCCTTGTAAGCCCCCTATCAGAGGATTCCTTAGTCTTTAAGTAAGAAAAAAGGGTGAATAACCTCATATATATAGTTTGTAATTTTCTTTACAGGGATTATTAGGTAATCGACGGAAAAAAGAAATATATTTCACAGAGCACTTGCTCTGTTTTTCCTTCATATAATAGTTTTCTCGTTAGTTTTCTTACTAGCCAAACAAGCTCTGAGGAAGTTTCCTCAGAGAATGAGTGGCTAGACTTTTAGTTCCTTGGAGTTAAGGTTGCCGGGAAAGGTTCCAAGTGCAAGAATTTATAACTTTGTGGTTTCAGCCATTAATGAAGAGAAAGTGTGTTCCTTTAAAGATTTCTATGTTTTTAGTTAACTTAAAACACTTTCAATTCACTTGAGCCAACACTTGGTAAAGCAAGTGATCTCCGTCCATGGAGATGCACTAGTTTACCTCTTGCGAGCTTTTGGGAAGTGACTTGAAGGTAGGATTTTCTAAAATTGCCAACACTTGGTAAGCTTTTGGACTCCAAGGAGACATCCATTAGTTATCTCTTGCGAGCTTGAGAAGGGAAGTCCAAAGTTAAAGATCACCTTGAATGGCAAATGCTAGGTGAGAGGCACGAGCCATTGCAAGTTGCATCAGTGAGAGGGAATTAGAGCTGGAATCCATTTAAAGGATACATCTGTACAACACCGGTTAGAGAATTGACTATATGTTAATTCTCTAATGCGAGGAAACAAACTAAATGACCGGAGCTCTGTTTTTGCATAAGGAACCTCCCCTGTGAACCTAAACCTCCAAGGAATGTTTTTCTTCATAAGTAATTTCCATTACTTTCTTTTTAGTTAGCTTAAACAAAACCTCATTTAACCAAAGTTTGTGTTTTATTTCTTAAGCTAACCTTGAAATGAAAAAACACCAATTTAACTTTGAATTGGTATCAGTTGTGAGTTGAAAACCCTTCCCAATGAACGATCCTAGAGCCACTATGCTATATTAGCTAAAGCTATCCTAATGCATGGTGATATAGGTTATAAATTTTGTTGATTACTCTCTCAATCAAAGAGTACCAGCTGGACATGAATCAGCTGAGACACCAATTGGGAACGAATCAAATGGCGCCGTTGCCGGGGAAGGTGCCAACTTCATAGTGATATTATTTCAGGGTACTTGTGGTTTTCATCACAAGTTTGGTGAGTTTTCTCTCATTTTACTAACTCTTTTAGTTTTTTCTTTTACTCATTTATATTCTAGCATAGTTTTTAATTTGGTTTTAGTTAATCGAACTCTTTTTGGTAGTTTTGTTTTTGTTTTCCTCTGTTTTTGTTTTTTTTTCTTTGTTACAGTTAATACTAGTTGTGTATGTCAAAGTGGATACGAGATTGTGGAGGAAGGCTTGTTAAACTTGAAACACCTCATAACAAGGAGTTGGAAGTAATCTTGAACATCATGGAAACTACACCTGAGGATCAGCATAGTCACCATGATCATCAGGACAATCCCAATGAATTCAGATCAATGAGGGACCGTATGCATCCACCTCGTATGAGTGCACCATCATGTATAGTGCCCCCTACAGAGCAGCTAGTGATCAGACCCCATATTGTGCCACTTTTGCCAACTTTCCATGGAATGGAAAGTGAGAATCCTTATGCCCATATCAAGGAATTTGAAGATGTTTGTAATACATTCCGAGAGGGAGGAGCTTCCATCGACCTGATGAGGCTTAAACTATTTCCTTTTACTTTAAAGGATAAGGCCAAGATTTGGCTTAATTCTTTAAGGCCAAGGAGTATCCGTACTTGGACTGATTTACAAGCTGAATTCCTCAAGAAGTTTTTTCATACTCACAGAACAAATAGCTTGAAAAGGAAAATTTCAAACTTCTCAGCTAAAGAGAATGAGAAATTCTATGAGTGTTGGGAGAGATACATGGAAGCCATTAATGTTTGTCCTCACCATGGCTTTGATACATGGCTGTTGGTGAGTTATTTCTATGATGGGATGTCTTCCTCAATGAAGCAACTCCTCGAAACAATGTGTGGAGGGGATTTCATGAGTAAGAATCCTGAGAAAGTTATGGATTTCTTGAGTTATGTAGCTGAAGTCTCAAGGGGATGGGATGAACCGCACAGAGGAGAAGTGGGAAAGATGAAGTCTCAACCAAATGCTCTTCATGCTAAGGTTGGGATGTACACCTTGAATGAAGATGTTGATATAAAATCAAAATTTGCAGCTATGACAAGAAGAGTGGAAGAGCCAGAACTGAAAAAGATGAATGAAGTGCAAGCTGTTACTGAAACACCAGTGCAAGTAAAGCCATGTTCGATTTGTCAATCTTATGAACACTTGGTGGAGGAGTGCCCTACAATTCCAGTTGCTAGAGAAATGTTTGGAGAACAAGCAAATGTCATTGGACAATTCAAGCCCAATAGCAATGCTTCGTATGGCAATACTTACAACTCAAGTTGGAGGAATCATCCAAATTTTTCATGGAAGCCAAGAGCACCTCAGTACCAACAGCCGGCTCAACCATCTCAACCATCCCAACAAGCTTCAAGTCTTGAACAAGCAATAATGAATCTCAGCAAGGTTGTGGGAGATTTTATTGGAGAATAAAAATCCATCAACTCTCAACTCAGTCAAAGAATGGATGGGATGGATGAGATGCAAAATGACTTATCTCAGGAGATAGATAATCTCCAATACTCAATCTTAAGGCTCACTAATTTGAACACAGTGCAGGAGAAGGGTAGATTTCCTTCTCAACCTCACCAAAACCCCAAGGGTACCCACAAAGTGGAAACTCATGAGGGAGAATCTTCACAGGTGAGAGATGTTAAAGCCTTGATCACTCTAAGGAGTGGTAAAAAGGTTGAGTCACCAACACCCAAGCCATATGCAGAAGAGAAGGAAGAAGAAGAGACAAAGGAGAGGGAGGAAATGAAAGGAAAGAAGAAAGATATCAGTGAAGAGAAGGAGGACCGTGATTCAACAATGAATGCAAATCCGGAGAAAGAGCTTATTAAGGAAGAATTGATGAAGAAACGCACATTTCCACCTTTTCCTCAAGTTTTGCATGGGAAAAAAAGGATAAAAAATGCATCAGAAATCCTTGAAGTATTGAGGCAAGTGAAGGTCAACATTCCATTGCTGGATATGATTAAGCCAGTTCCATCATATGCAAAGTTCCTAAAGGACCTGTGTACTATCAAAAGAGGGTTGAATGTGAATAAGAAAGCCTTCTTGACTGAACAAGTAAGTGCCATCATACAATGCAAATCTCCTTTGAAGTACAAAGATCCGGGATGTCCTACCATTTCAGTCATGATTGGAGGAAAGGTAGTGGAAAAATCTTTGTTAGATTTGGGAGCAAGTGTGAATTTGCTACCATACTCTGTTTATAAGCAATTGGGACTTGGTGAATTAAAGCCAACATCAATCACCCTGTCTTTAGCTGATAGGTCAGTGAAAATTCCAAGGGGGATAATTGAGGATGTTTTAGTTCAAGTTGATAATTTCTACTATCCAGTAGATTTTGTTGTTCTTGATACTGATCCTTTAGTTAAGGAAGCTAATTATGTTCCTATCATCCTTGGAAGGCCATTCCTTGCTACTTCAAATGCAATCATAAATTGTAGGAATGGACTTATGCAACTCACTTTTGGCAACATGACACTTGAGCTTAATATCTTTCATATGTCAAAGAAGCTAATTACTCCGGAAGAAGAAGAAGGTCCAGAAGAGGTATGCATTATTGACACTCTAGTGGAGGAGCATTGTGATCAGAATATGCAAGACGAGTTGAATGAAAGTCTTGAGGATCTTGAAGAAGGGTTGTCTGAACCCGCTGATGTCCTTGCTACTCTACAAGGTTGGAGGAGGAAAGAAGAGATCCTACCTTTATTCAATAAAGATGAGGGACAAGATGATGTAACAGAAGAATTCCCGAAGCTCAATTTGAAACCTCTGCCCATGGAGTTAAAATATACATACCTGGAAGAAAATAAC
Organism: Vitis riparia; assembly: GCF_004353265.1. Lineage (NCBI taxonomy): Eukaryota > Viridiplantae > Streptophyta > Magnoliopsida > Vitales > Vitaceae > Vitis > Vitis riparia. The sequence continues at coordinate 29,520 of NW_023269688.1, read as the reverse complement.
CAATGTCCTGTTGTTATATCTTCATCTCTTACTGGTCATCGGGAGATTTCTCTACTTGAAGTTCTTAAGAGGTGCAAGAAAGCAATAGGATGACAAATATCTGACTTGAAAGGAATCAGTCCTCTGGTTTGTACACATCACATATATATGGAGGAAGAAGCTAAACCAATTCGTCAACCTCAAAGAAGATTGAATCCTCATTTACAAGAAGTGGTGCGAACTGAGGTACTGAAGCTACTCCAAGCAGGTATTATTTATCCCATATCTGACAGCCCTTGGGTGAGTCCTACTCAAGTGGTACCAAAGAAGTCAGGGATTACTGTGGTTCGAAATAAAAAAGGAGAAGAAATTTCTACACGCCTCACTTCAGGCTGGAGGGTGTGTATTGATTATAGGAAATTGAATGCGATTACAAGGAAAGATCATTTTCCATTTCCGTTTATTGATCAGGTGCTGGAGAGAGTCTTTGGCCATCATTTCTATTGTTTCTTGGACGGGTACTCAGGGTATTTCCAAATTGAAATTGATGTTGAAGATTAGGAGAAGACCACTTTCACATGTCCGTTTGGAACATACGCCTACAGAAGAATGCCTTTTTGTTTATGCAATGCACCTGCAACATTCCAAAGATGTAAGCTTAGTATCTTCAGTGATATGGTGGAGCGAATTATGGAGGTTTTCATGGATGATATCACCATATATGGAGGTACATTTGAAGAATGCTTAGTAAATTTGGAAGCGGTTCTTAAAAGATGCATTGAAAAAGACTTGGTGCTCAACTGGGAGAAATGTCATTTTATGGTACGTCAAGGAATTGTCCTTGGCCATATCATCTCCGAGAAAGGCATTGAAGTTGATAAAGCAAAGGTGGAACTTATTGCCAAATTGCCATCCCCAACCACTGTAAAAGGAGTAAGGCAATTTCTTGGCCATCCAGGGTTCTACAGGAGGTTTATACAAGATTTCTCTAAGCTGTCAAGGCCTCTTTGTGAACTTTTAACTAAGGATGCTAAGTTTGTCTGGGATGAGAGATGTCAAAAGAGTTTTGATCAATTGAAGCAATTTTTGACAATCGCTCCAATAGTAAGGGCTCTTAATTGGCAATTACCCTTTGAAGTAATGTGTGATGCCAGTGACTTTGCTATAGGAGCTGTACTTGGCCAAAGAGAAGATGGGAAGCCCTATGTGATCTACTATGCAAGCAAAACATTGAATGAGGCTCAAAGAAACTACACAACTACAGAGAAAGAATTGTTAGTTATGGTGTTTGCTTTAAACAAGTTTCGTGCTTATTTGGTAGGGTCTTTCATCATTGTTTTCACTGACCATTCAGCCTTGAAGTATTTATTGACAAAGCAAGATGCAAAAGCAAGGTTGATTAGATGGATTCTTTTGTTACAAGAGTTTGATCTACAAATCAGGGACAAGAAAGGGGTGGAGAATGTGGTAGCTGACCACCTTTCAAGGTTGGCTATAGCACATAATTCCCATGTATTACCTATTAATGATGACTTTCCTGAGGAATCACTTATGTTGCTAGAGAAAGCTCCTTGGTATGCTCATATTGCTAACTATTTGGTTACTGGTGAAGTTCCAAGTGAGTGGAAAGCGCAAGACAGGAAACACTTCTTTGCAAAAATTCATGCTTATTATTGGGAAGAGCCCTTCCTTTTCAAGTACTGTGCAGATCAGATCATAAGGAAGTGTGTCCCTGAAGAGGAGCAACAAGGGATCCTCAGCTATTGCCATGAGTATGCCTGTGGAGGCCACTTTGCCTCTCAGAAAACAGCTATGAAGGTCTTGCAATCAGGGTTTACTTGGTCATCGCTTTTCAAAGATTCCCACATCATGTGTAGGAGTTGTGATAGATGCCAAAGACTCGGGAAGCTTACAAAAAGAAACCAAATGCCCATGAACCCCATCCTTATAGTTGATCTTTTTGATGTTTGGGGTATTGACTTCATGAGACCTTTCCCAATGTCTTTCGGTAACTCTTATATATTGGTGGGGGTGGACTATGTTTCCAAATGGGTGGAGGCAATCCCCTGTAAACATAATGATCATAGGGTGGTTCTCAAATTTCTTAAGGAGAACATCTTCTCAAGATTTGGGGTGCCCAAGGCCATAATCAGTGATGGAGGTACTCATTTTTGCAACAAACCTTTTGAAGCCTTATTAGCCAAGTATGGAGTGAAGCATAAGGTAGCTACACCTTATCATCCTCAAACTTCCAGGCAAGTAGAGCTAGCAAACAGGGAAATAAAAAACATATTGATGAAAGTGGTGATTACAAGCAGAAAAGATTGGTCTATTAAGCTGCATGATTCATTATGGGCATATAGAACAGCTTATAAGACTATTCTTGACATGACCCCCTATCGTCTCGTCTATGGCAAAGCATGCCACCTCTCTGTGGAAGTTGAATATAAGGCTTGGTGGGCAATCAAGAGGTTGAACATGGACTTGATCAGAGCTGGGGAAAAGAGGTGCTTAGACCTTAATGAGATGGAGGAATTAAGAAATGATGCTTACATCAATTCCAAAGTTGCAAAACAGAGGATGAAGAAGTGGCATGATCAACTAATCTCCAACAAAGAATTGCGGAAAGGACAAAGAGTCCTACTCTATGACTCAAGACTCCATATCTTTCCAAGGAAGCTCAAGTCAAGATGGATAGGTCTTTTCATTATTCACCAAGTACATCTCGATGGAGTGGTGGAATTACTAAATTCCAATGGCATAGACACCTTTAGAGTCAATGGTCATCGCCTCAAGCCATTCATTGAGCCGTTCAAGCCAGAAAAGGAGGAAATCAACCTCCTTGAGCCACAAAACGCCTGATCAGAGAAGGGTTAAATGGACTTGGTTTCACCAAAGTCCATAATTTTGTTAAATATGTTAATTTTAAGTTTTGTAAATTATTTGATTGTAATTTTGGTCTTGAAATTATGTAAATTGTAACTAACTTAATCTTTTTGAATGATTAAAATCAGCAGGAGCAGATTCTTGCCACTCAGGCCCAGCACACTGCCATCCTGAGGCAGATTTAGCATCATCTTGGCAATACATCAGCTCCTGAGCATGCCATTCCCATCTCATCATGAGCCTCCTACAGGAGAGGCGGTTGAGCCATCATTTCCACAGCATCACTCCACGTCACTTAGGAGGTACCACTTCCTCTCTATTTTTCAATCGCTTTTGTCACATTGAGGACAATGTTCAGCTTGGTTGGGGGGGAGAGTTGAGGAAGGAAGTTTTTTGTTATTAATGCTAAGTTATTTTGGTAATTTAGTTGCTTTTTCCTTAAATTTAAAAATTTTAAAGTTTTTATTCTACTCTCCATGGTTATTAAGGAAAAATTCTCAAAAATGAAATGAGAAAAATTGAATTTTTGTCTTTTTACTTGACTTAGAGTTTGTATTATGCTTACTAAAGTTGATGAATTGTTGAAACTTCTATTAAATTCAACCTTAGTTCTTCCACTTTAAACTATTCACACACTGTGCACAATAGGTTCCGATTATAAGATGAAAAACTATTTCCCTCTTGACTTAGGAAAATTTTAGACTTGGTACCTTTGACCTCATTTAATAGTGTTGGGACACCTTATAAAAGGCCAATGAGCCTTTGAAAAAAAAGAATAAAGAAAGAAAGAAAAAAAATGTTTGCTTGCCTTGAAACCCGAGCAAAGTCTGAGGGGTATATTGTGAAAATCTTTAAAACCTGGTGCCCTAAGCCTTCATTGGTTGGGAGCCACCGATCTCAATGCTCGTTACAAGGGTGGATAGGTGGAGTTTAACATACTGTAGGTGCTTGGGTATTAAAAATTCATTCTCAAAAGTCCGGGGTAAAATCTGAGGAGTTAGTGGTTGAAAAATCCTTAAAACTTGATGCCCTAAACCTTAATTGGTTGGGAGTCATCAATGGACCCCTGTTACATGGACAATTTAGAAAAGAATACCTTTAGCCTTATACTCCTAAAATAAAATAAAAAAAAATTGTGAAAAAAGAGGTGCGTTCTTAACCTATTAGAGGTTGATTAGTTTGCTAAGCTGTGAAAAAGAACTAGGTTGGGGGGAGAGATTAGTTCAACATACTATATTCGGAAGCTAATAAATAACACTTAGATTTTTGTGGAAGAGTAAGGTTTGACCCTTTGGAAGTGGAAACTCTTTTAAAGCTTAAATTTGCATAATGCCTTCTCTTTAAGAATTGTGATTAGACAAGTTATTTGATAACTCTTGTTGAAGTTTGAGTTTTATTTCTTTAATGTTCCATGCGAGAGTTAGATCATCATGCCACTTGAAAATTGTTTTTTAATCAGCATGGTGTTGTAAATTATAGTACTGTTTATTTTTATTTTTCTCTCCTTCATTGCTAAGGGACTAGCAATATGTCGGTTGGGGGGGAGTGATTACTACTCAAAAAGTGCTATTTGATAGCTTGTAATTAACTCCTTTAAACACTTTTGAGTAGTAGTTATCACCTTTTAACCCAATTAACATATTAAGGACCCTTGCAATCAATTCTAATCAAATTGTGTTAAGTTTTGGTGTTTTGATAGCTTTTTGATCACCAAAGCAATCAGAGATTAAGGAGAGTTCTTTGGAATCCATGGCAAAGCAATGGAAAACTCAGAAACATGAAGAACTGAAGTTGTGAAGTCCTTTGCCATAAGCAAATCCGAATGCAAGGAGCAAAAGATGTCCGGACACACCATCGGAGGGCGGCGGAACGTGAGCTGTAGCAAGGCTTGCTCACATTAGTTAATGATCCGGACAACATATCCGGATAGGATATGCTATCATTCGAAGTGTGGTGTTCACAAGTGCTGTGTGCTTCAACCTGAGGGAATCCGGATAGGGGAGCGCGCCGCGTGTCCTCTTGGGAAATCCGGATGAAGTTGATTCGGATAGCCTTGCGCACTCCGTGTCATCCGGGAGAGGGGTCCCTACACCTTACACACGCAGACGGTCCCCCTTGCGCAGCATAGCTCAGTCCACCCTGGGAAGAGTTCCGTCCGCCGACATTTCACATCCGAAATTCTGTGCGCCGACATTTCACATCCGGAATTCCGTGCGCCGACATTTTACATCCGGATATCTCATAGTAGGATGGGAGATGAGGACGTTTCAACTTCTTCGGTCAGACATATCCGGATCCTCTAATAGCGCTTACCCGGAGAGTTTTTCTCTCAGTATACAGTGCTGCGGTGTTCTCCTGAAGCTTCCTAATATTTCCGACCGACATCTTGTGATATTTTGCTTTAGATATTTGTTGTCTAAATCCCCAAACTCTCCTTGTAATCCACCTATCAGAGGATTCCTTAGTCTTTAAGTAAGAAAAAATGGTGAGTAACCTCATATATATAGTTTGTAATTTTCTTTACAGGGATTATTAGGTAATCGACGGAAGAAAGAAATATATTTCACAGAACACTTGCTCTGTTTTTCCTTCATATAATAGTTTTCTCGTTAGTTTTCTTACTAGCCAAACAAGCTCTGAGGAAGTTTCCTCAGAGAATGAGTGGCTAAACTTTTAGTTCCTTGGAGTTAAGGTTACCGGGAAAGGTTCCAAGTGCAAGAATTTATAACTTTGTGGTTTCAGCCATTAATGAAGAGAAAGTGTGTTTCTTTAATGATTTCTATGTTTTTAGTTAACTTAAAACACTTTCAATTCACTTGAGCCAACACTTGGTAAAGCAAGTGATCTCCGTCCATGGAGATGCACTAGTTTACCTCTTGTGAGCTTTTGGGAAGTGACTTGAAGGTAGGATTTTCTAGAATTGCCAACACTTGGTAAGCTTTTGGACTTCAAGGAGACATCCATTAGTTATCTCTTGCGAGCTTGAGAAGGGAAGTCTAAAGTTAAAGATCACCTTGAATGGCAAATGCTAGGTGAGAGGCACGAGCCATTGCAAGTTGCATCAGTGAGAGGGAATTAGAGTTGGAATCCATTTAAAGGATACATCTGTACAGCACCGGTTAGAGAATTGACTATATGTTAATTCTCTAATGCGAGGAAACGAACCAAATGACCGGAGCTCTGTTTTTGCATAAGGAACCTCCCCTGTGAACCCAAACCTCCAAGGAATGTTTTTCTTCATAAGTAATTTCCATTACTTTCTTTTTAGTTAGCTTGAAACAAAACCTCATTTAACCATAGTTTGTGTTTTATTTCTTAAGCTAACCTTGAAATGAAAAAGCACAAATTTAACTTTGAATTGGTATCAGTTGTGAGTTGAAAACCCTTCCCAGTGAACGATCCTAGAGCCACTATGCTATATTAGCTAAAGCTATCCTAATGCATGGTGATATAGGTTATAAATTTTGTTGATTACTCTCTCAATCAAAGAGCACCAGCTGGACATGAATCAGCTGAGACACCAATTGGGAACGAATCAATAAATGAGGACCTTCTGAATCATGTCTGCAAATTGAATCGCTCTCTTTATGGCCTTGAGAAAGCTCCAAGGGCCTGGTTTGATAGACTATCCCAATGTCTTCTTCATCTGGGGTTTTACTGTGGTAAAGCAGACTCATCTCTATTTATTCTTCGCAAAGGTCAGTCTATTGTTTTGCTACTTATCTATGTTGATGATATTATAGTCACAGGCAATGATAACAACATCATTAGTGACCTCATCAGCACCCTGAGTAGTGAATTTTCTCTCAAGGACTTAGGATCTTTGCATTATTTTTTGGGATTGGGGGTTAAGCATCTTCCTAATTGATTGTTTGTTTCTCAAACAAAGTACACTAGAGATCTCTTAGAGCACACAAAAATGATGGAGTGTACTCATATCAACACACCCATGGATCTTAAGTCTATCATCACACCTTCTAATGAACGGCCTATTGATCCTACACGATGTAGGCAACTTGTTGGATCCCTTCAATATTGAACTTTCACAAGGCCTGATATTGTGCATTCAGTAAACAAGGCCTGCCAACATTTCCAAGCACCCACTAAAGCTGACTTGCGAGCTGTCAAACGCATCCTTAGATATTTGAAAGGAACAATGGAGCATGGAATCGGGTTTTTCAAGCAAAGTTCTCTTTGTCTCACTGGTTTTTGTGATGCTGATTGGGCGGGATGCACAAACACAAGAAGAAGCACATCTGGGTATTGTATTTTTTTCGGCGCCAATTGTATCTTATGGTCCTCAAAGTGACAACCTACAGTTTCTAGATCAAGCATTGAGGCTGAATATCGATCCCTTGCATCCAGTGCCGCAGAAATAACCTAACTTACTTGCCTTTTCCGTGATATTGGCATTCAACTACGTGAACCTCCTCAATTGCTATGCGATAATCTCAGTGCCCTTCACATGACAGTAAATCCCGTCTTCCATGCATGTTCCAAGCATATGGAGTTGGACTATCATTTTGTTCTGGAAAAAGTTGCAAGTGGAGTTTTGATTACTCGTTTCCTTCCATCGTCCTTACAAGTAGTTGATATATTCACAAAGGCACTCCCTAAGACTTCATTCCAAGTCTTTCGATTCATGCTAGGAGTGCACAAGTTACCACTCACTAGCTTGCGGGGGGTTGATAAAGGAAACTCCAACTCAACCAGCTGATAATGTAATCTGCCAGAAAAGAAAACTACAACTCCAACTCAGCCAGCTGCTAATGCAATCTGCCGGAAAGGAAAATCTACTCTCCATATTTGTAATGTGGAAAATCAAGTCTGTAAGGAAATCTCACTTACCTATTCTGTATAATGTTCCATTTTCTGTGTAAAGAAAGTATGCATTGTTTATTTATTCTTTATAAAACAATCAGTAAAAGTGTCGTGAAAATTCAACCTTTCAAAAAATAGTTTCTGTTCTTCAATTACTATAGGTATGGTTTAGAAAATTTGATGCCATAGATATATTCAAGGAATTTAAGGTGGAATTGGAAAAGCAGTTGGGTAAACATCTCAAGGCACTTAAATCATATTAAGATGGTGAGTATATGTTGAGTTAGTTTGATTCTTTCTTAAAGGAGTATGAGATTATATATCAATTACGTGTTGTTAGAACTCTATAGACTCCATAACATAATGGAGTAGTGGAAAGAAGACATTGAACTCCAATGAACATGGTAAGATCAATGATGAGTTTCTCAACACTCCCTACATCCTTTTGGGGATCTATCTTAGAAATTGTAGAATATCTTTTTAACCTAGTTCATTATAAATGGATACATTTGGCCCCCATAAAAATGTGGACAAGATGCAAGTGTAATTTATACCATGTTCGCATATAGGGGTATCCAACACGTGCTGAACCTAAAGGTAGTTGGAATCAAGGTTTTTGTTTGTTTGTTTATTTGTTTGTAAGATATCCAAAAGGAACAAAAGGTTATTACTTTTATAGTTAGGTCAATTAGAAAGTATTTGTTAACACAAATGTCACATTTCTAAACGAAGACTAAATGATAAATAATAAATCCAGAAATGATATTGACTAGAGATTTCTAGACGATAGTCTCACAATATCATAGAATATTATGGATCCAATACTACCTTTACTTATTATTCCTAATAGTTTCTAGTACACGAGTCTTTTGTCATAATGGAAGGGCTCTTTCACAACCAAACTAATTTTTGTATTTAGAAGAGTCCTTTATGACAATTCCAGTAAAACATGAGATCAATCTCATAGCTTAGGATGAAACCCTGAGTGATGTGGATGCTCATCTATGGAAATGACCTATGGAGGCATAGGTAAAATCTATGCATTTTAACAAAAGTTTGGAAACTTGTAGAAACACTTGAAGGGATAGAACTCATAGGGTGCAAGTGGGTCTACAAGGGAAAGAGAGGAGTAGATGGAAAAGTTAAGATGTATAAGGCTAGACTTATAACAAAGGGTTATGGTCAAAAACCTAGTTGGACTATAAGAAGGCCTTTTCACCAGTAACCATGCTCAAGTACATCACAATGCTCTTATATATTATGGCACATCTCAATTTTGAAACATGGCAAATAGATGTCAAGACAACATTCTCTTTATATATATAACACGACAATTTGCCTACATCCACAGAGTTGCAGGGATATCACTATTGTCAGGGAAGAATACAGAGTACAACCTCGCGGCTACAATATTCTCTTTATATATATAACACGGCAACCCCACCACACTAAAAAACCCTAATTACAAAAGGTGGTTCCACAATGGGCTAAACGAGCCCAACAGGCCTCAATAAATCTCCCATTAAAAAGCCATGCAATATTATTCAGGTTGGGTCGTCAAACTGGATCAAACAAAACTAGGCTCCACAAAGCCCAACAGAAGATACCCGCAAGAATTTCACTAATCATCTCTACAAAAACTTGGATGCCTATGGAATTCTCATCTTCAGAGATGATGAAGAACTTGAGAAAGGAGGAGATATTGCATTTGATCTTTCAAGAGCTATTGAAGAATCAAAGATATTCACTGTCATTTTCTCGAAAAATTATGCCAACTCTAGGTGGTGTTTAAATGAACTTCTAAAGATTATTGAGAGTATGGAGAAAGAAGGAAAAATAGTTCTACCAATTTTCTACCATGTGAATCCCTCAGATGTCAGAAAACAGCTAGGAAGTTATCGAGAAGCATTTGCTAACCATGAAAAAGATGCAGATGAGGAGAAGAAGGCGAGCATACAAAAATGGAGGACTGCCTTGAGCAAAGCAAGCAACCTATTTGGATGGCATATAGATGAGCAGTAACTATACTTCCCTTTACTCTTAGTTTAAAATTCATTCACTTTTTTAATTTTGTTTGGATTGAGGCATTACCATCCATTCTCAAATCAAACCTGCATAATATTAGTTAACTACCAATTTTGTTTCTTTCCTTCTTTTGTTTGGATGACTCAATTTTATTTGATTTATGCAGGATGGTCATTCTTTTTTCTTTATTTATTTTTATTTTTTATTTTTTTATAATTAATACAAAGGTTTAAATTATGAGAGATTCTCAATTACATTTAACATTTTATCATGATAATTTTATATTAATTTCATATTTTTGGATCTAAAAAGATAAATAAGAGAGATTAAAATAAAATGAATGATTAATCTTAATTTAGGATATGATTACAAAAAACATGGTAGATTGCAAAATCTTGAGAATTCTATAAAACAATCAATTTTTTATTTTATTTTATTTTATTTTATTTATACATGCATGTTGAGCTCATTTTTTTATTTTCAATACGAGTTTAGATAATTTAGTATTTTTATATTGAAATTGATTTTTGAAATGATGAGTTCAATAGTTTTAGGCTGAACCCTTCTTTTGAAAATACAAATTCAACGTAAAAATATTAATTAAACTTTTATTTCTAATTATGAGTTCAATATAAAAATGTTAAACTTGTACTTTGAAAGGGCGTGTTGAATAATACAAAATTTAGTCTTTTGAAAAGATGAGTTTAGATTAGTTCAATATAAAAATACTAAATACATCTTTTGAAAAAGGTTCAATATTATTAAACTCATATGTTAAAAAATAAGTTCAATGTAAAAACACCGAACTCGTCTTTTAAAAAAATGAACTCAGAGTAAATTATTATTAATTTTTATATGAAACTTATCTGTTCAAATAATAAGTTCAGTATTTTTACCTTTGAATTGTCTTTTAAAAGAAAAGTTCGATATTTTAATATTTTAACTTTGAAATCATTTTTACAAATATTGAATTTATTTTTTTAAGAGACAAGTTTAATGTGAAAATACTAAATTTGTCTTTTGAAAAGATAACTTTAATGTAAAAATATTAAACTTATATTTTCGAAAATGAGATCAAATGTAAAATTATTGAACTTTTATTTTAAGAGATAAGTTCAATATTAGAAAGTAAGTTAATCTTTTATATCGATCTTCTCTTATAATTAAAAGACAAGTTGAATATTGCTACAATGAAATATTCTTACATTGGAATCTTTTATCCAAAAGATAAGTTCCATGTAGATTCTACTTGATATATTATGGTAATTTTAAAAATAATTTTTAAGGAACAATATTTTAAATTTTTTTTGAAGCTGTTGTACTTACACAAAAGTCCCCTATAAGAAGAGCTAGAGAATCTACAAAAACCTAAACAATTAAACAAAATTTTCCTCCTATTAAAATTGTCTTCATGTTGAGGCAGCCCTTACTACAGCTGGCTGTAGCAAACGTAGGAAGCTCTCTATTTATTTCAATAATTGAAGGATCTTCTTATCCCTTTGGGACTCCTGCTTGCCTCTTCAAAAATTTTGCAATTTAGTCAGTCCAAAACTTTAACTCTATTTTTCTGTGAGGCCCTGGTGATTGAATGATGTATATGAATTTCATGCTCACCTACTGCAAAAATTCTCATGCACCTCCCTCCAGTATCTGTCCTTTTTTTCTCTTTATCAATACCCATGTTCTTAATTAATAAAAATGCTTTGAAACTTTTCACATTGTTTCCCATCCCTCAGTTGACATGCAAAACTTAATTGCTGAACTACAAAGAATGAGGTCCCTTTTTTTTTTTTTTTGGACTTTCCACATTGGCAAAACTTGATATATTGCTAAACTTTCCACATTGGCAAGTTTATAAAACCTAAAAACAAGTGATATTGAGTGAGCAACCCCCCTCACTTTTTTTTTTGTGAATTAAAGAGTGAAAGAAAGTCAATAGTTTGGGCATAGAGGAGAGTCCTGCTCAATCTCAAATCAATGGAAGTGTTACTAGATTGGTAAGCTTAGATGGCAAATTGGAAGCTTGAAGCTTGGCACATTAGTAGTTATCCCATTTGAGCTCTCTAATCAAGGTTTTTTATTTTTTAATTTTTTTAATTTTTTAATTGGGTGGGGGGTTTGAACTTCATCACTTTCATTTATAATAGATAAAAACTAAATTATACTTAAATATGTAAATTGGCTTGACCCATTTATTCTACATTTTATTGCTACTAATTCAAGTGTACTAGATAGAACCAAACATCACTAAATTTATTTTGCATATGTTATATTTTGCAACTCATTCTAACTCATGCATTTCTTTACAATTGGTAGATATGAGACTAATGTTCTCAAGGAAATTACTGATGACATTGTTAGAAGATTGAATCATAATCAGCCTTTGAATCTTGGCAAGAACATAGTTGGAATGAGTTTTCATTTGGAAAAATTGAAGTCATTGATAAACAAAAATTTGAATGAAGTTTGTGTTGTTGGGATATGTGGAATTGGTGGGATTGGTAAAACTAGTGTTGCCATGGCTATTTATAATGAGCTCTCAAATCAATATAATGGTAGTAGCTTTCTTAGAAAAGTCAAGGAGAGGTCTGAAGGGGATACGCTTCAGTTACAACATGAACTTCTTCAAGGTATCTTAAGGGGAAAGAGTTTAAAATTAAGCAACATTGATGAAGGAGTCAAGATGATAAAGAGGAGTCTTAGCTCGAAGAGACTTCTTGTAGTTTTTGATGATGTAGATAATTTGAAGCAACTAGAATATTTGGCTGAAGAGCAGGGTTGGTTTGGTGCAAAAAGTACAATCATCATTACTACTAGAGACAAAAACTTGTTGGCTCAATATGGAGTGAATATAGAGTATGAGGTTACTACATTAAATGAGGAAGAAGCTGTTGAGCTTTTTAGTTTGTGGGCCTTTAAACAAAATCTTCCTAATAAAGTAGATCAAGACCTCTTCTATGAAGTAGTGCGTTATGCCAAAGGCACTCCTTTAGCACTCAAAGTTTTAGGTTCCAATTTCTTTGATAAGAAGACAAAAGAAGAATGGAAAAGTGCATTAGAAAAGCTAAAAAAATAATCAGATGAGAGAATTTATTGTGTTCTTAGAACAAGTTATGATGGACTTGATAGTGTAGATAAAGATATATTTCTTGACATTGCATGTTTCTTCAAAGGCAAGGACAAAGACTTTGTTTCAAGAATATTAGGTCCTTATGCAAAGAATGGAATAAGAACTCTTGAGGATAAATGTCTCATAACTATTTCAGCAAACATGTTAGATATGCATGATATGGTACAACAAATGGGTTGGAACATTGTTCATCAAGAATGCCCTAAAGACCCAGGAAGAAGGAGTAGATTGTGGGGTTCTGATGCCGAACTTGTGCTGACAAAAAATACAGTAAGAGCTAAATGCATGAAGTTATATTCTTATTTTTGTCTAAAAAATTACATATTTAAATACTTTCAATTAAGTTTTATGCCTTTTGTGCCTCACTTATTTTTTACTTTTATGTTTCAGGGGACACAAGCAATTGAAGGACTGTTTGTGGAAATCTCTACACTAGAACATATAGAGTTCACTCCAAAAGCTTTTGAAAAGATGAATAGACTTAGATTGCTTAAAGTCTATCAAGAGGCTATATATGATTCGGTAATAGAACCTTGGATGGATATAAGCCCTAGTGAAATGGAATTTTTGGAACTGCCCCTTTCTAGAAAATTTGAATTTCCTTTTCTTGAGTTAAGATACCTCCATTGGGATGGATACTCTTTATGGTACTTGCCAAAAAACTTCAATGCAAAGAATCTTGTTGAACTTAGTCTGAGGGGTAGCACAATAAAACAACTTTGGGAAGGGAAAAAGGTATTATTATTACTTAGTTAAATGCTTTTTTTCATATTAATTTTATATTTTATGGAAACTTACCATTATTTTTTTTTCAGCTTCTTGACAAATTGAAGGTCATCAACCTAAGTTATTCGATGAATCTTATCAAACTCCCGGACTTTTCAAGTGTGCCAAATTTGGAGATTCTAACTTTAGAAGGTTGAGCAATGTTACCTAAAAGGTTCATCTATCAATATTAGAGTTATTACCTAACTTTATTTTTCTTGGTTTTGACAGGTTGTAGAAGCCTTAAGAGTCTTCCAAGCAGCTTTGATAAGTTCAAATACCCTCAAAGTCTTTCTTGTGGCGGTTGTTCAAAGCTAATGAGTTTTCCAGAAATCAATGGAAATATGGGAAAGCTAAGGGAGTTTAATTTCAGTGGGACATCTATAAGCGAGGTACCATCATTGATTAAACATCTAAATGGTCTCGAAGAGTTGCTTTTAGAAGATTGCAAGAAGCTTGTGGCCTTTTCCGAGAACATTGGTAGTTTGAGCTCTCTTAAATCTCTCAAACTTAAAGGATGTTCAAAGTTAAAGGGTCTTCCATCATCAATCAAACATTTACAAGCTCTTAAAAACTTAGGTTTGTCAAATTGCGAAAATCTTGTGAGGCTTCCCGAGAGTATTTGTAGTTTGAGCTCTCTTGAAACTCTCTTTCTCAATGGGTGTTTAAAATTCAAGGGCTTTCCAGAAGTCAAGGGCGATATGAACAATTTAAGGGTGCTTCGTCTAGATTCAACAGCTATAAAAGAGATACCTTCATCAATTACACATCTAAAAGCCCTGGAATACTTAAATTTGTCGAGGAGCATCATTGAGAGTCTCCCAGAGAGCATTTGTACTATGACATCTCTTAAAACTATAAGTGTTGATGAGTGTTCAAAACTCCACAAATTGCCGGAGGACCTACGGGAGTTGTCACGTTTGGAGATACTTTCATTTTCACATATCAGATGTGACTTGCCCTGTTTGTCAGGCTTATGCTCCTTAAAAGAGTTAACTCTACAGTGTTGCAATCTAAAGCAAGGAGTAATTAAGAGAGATAGCCGCTTGTCCTCATTGAAGACATTAATCCTGATTGACTGCAACTTAATGGACGGAGTAATCATTGATATTTGCCACCTTTTGTCATTGAAAGAACTACGTCTAAGCAGCTGCAACATAAGAGGAATCCCAAATGATATTTTCTGCCTATCATCCTTGGACATATTGAATCTGGACGGAAACCATTTTAGTAGCATACCTGCTGGCATCAGTCGACTGTCTCATCTGACAGCACTTAACTTGAGGCACTGCAACAAGCTTCAACAAGTTCCAGAGCTTCCGTCAAGTCTACGGCTTTTAGATGTGCATGGCCCTTCAGATGGTACTTCGTCAAGCCCGTCATTGCTGCCGCCACTGCATTCTCTGGTCAATTGTTTAAATTCGGCAATTCAGGTACGATTTCTATCGCACAGGACTCTTCTTTTATGCAGGTAATGGATTTAGATAACGCTTTTGTGCAGGATTCGGAAATAAGAAGCAGGCGTAATTGGAATGGAGCATATTTTTCTGATTCTTGGTACAGTGGCAACGGAATTTGTGTTGTGATTCCTGGAAGTAGTGGAATACCGAAGTGGATAAAGAACAAGAGAAAGGGATCTGAGATAGAGATAGAGCTTCCTCAGAATTGGCACCTAAACAATGATTTCTTGGGATTTGCCTTATACTGTGTTTATGCTCCAGTTCCCTCTAACCTTGAGGCCATGATTAGAAAAGGATTTCTGAATATATCTGAGAAAAGATCCATTTTTGGATCTCTCTTTGGTTTTTATTTAGAAGTAAACTGTGGCATGGCTAGCCATGGTGATGAATTCCAATCCAAGGATATTCTCTCATTTTCATCTGATTGTGAATGCTGCCAGGATTTTGATTTTGATGGTGGTCTATCATGGGTAGTATGTTATCCCAAGGTTCTATTCAGGAGAAGTATGGGACGCACTTCAAGGCTTCATTTCTGGGCTGCTATTTTGGTAAATTGAAAAACTTTGAGGTGATAGAATGTGGGGTCCATGTTATATACGCCTAAGATCTTCATCCACCAACAGATGTGGATCTTAGCTGCTAGGAATGCCAATCTTTGTTCACGATCAACTTTCCAAGCTGAGAATGCTCAACTTGACTCACTGCCCAAGCTTCTATGAAGTTAATTTATGGCTTCCGTCCAGTCTACTTGGTTTCCTTTCTCTTTCAAAATGCTCCTAATGATCAGCAATTTAGGTACTATATATTTTTATGGCATTTAATTTAAACATTTCTTTTATGGAGACACAAGATTTACGTAGTACTGTTTGTGCAGGAGTTTGAATGCGGGTCGTATCAGAGCGAGGGAATTAAGAAGTATTGCTTAAATAAATGGTGGCTGTTACTTTGGTGGTAAACCATACAAAGTGGAGAATGTGGATTCCTCTTATGTATGCTCGTCCCACAATGATCATACCACTGGTAATGTAAAGAGAAGTTACGATGATGTAGAACACAACTTAACCAGAAGAGATTCGAAGGAACCCAACACTTGGCTTCGGGCTCCACCACACTTGCATCAGCAATGCTTTGTTTATTTTGGTAAATCACCTCCCTTTCTCTTGTTTGGTTATATAGCTCATACTTGGGAATGTACTATAGGAACCTTCTCTAGTCTAGGGGCATTTCCACTATGTATGCGTTCTTTCAATGCCCCTGGGAAAATTCTTTAATAGGTTTAGTCTATTAACTTCTCATAATACAATATTTTTCTCACTGATCTGACCCACAGAGCAATTGGAGTCACTGCAAATTGGCTTCCTCCCATATACTCCCCTAAATGTGCTTACTTATTCTTGCTTTGGTATGTGGGTGTTTGTGGCACCAAACTTGACTACGTTTTCATGGATTTGCTTTTGATAAATTGGTAGGATTCATGTAATTACCATCTCAATTGGAACAACCAGCAACCCAATGTTTGATGCAAATAATCCCTTCTTTCTTTGAGTTTATTTTGTATTCCTTTTCTCTCTAATGCCCTTAATTGTTGAAAATGGGATGCAAGACAGGTTGAGGGGAGTAAAGATCTGTGTGTGTATCTGCATTCTTTGAAGAACAAGTCAACCACTCCAACTAGTGCATGCCGACATATGTGGTTCAATGCAAATGTTATCTCACAACAAAAGTAGTTCTCATCTTTTTGTTGATGATTTCAATAGAGGTATTTTGGATATATGTGGGTATTTGAGACTGAAAACTACTTGGCCCTTTTTAATGCTTTTACATGTTAGTAATATTTTTTCTTGAAAAATCTAAACTAATGGTTGCAATATAAATTGAAAACTTTGATTTCATTGGACTTAATATATTCTAAAAATATTTGTCAGGGTAACATTCATATAGTAACCATTTTATGTTGGATTATAGCCTATTGTTGGATTAGTCAGCTTATTTCCTGAAGAAGAATGTAGAACTTTGGATGTAAAAAAATGTACTTTGTCTATTGGATTATCAAATCAACATTCCTGTCCTTTGTCCTTGTGGATTACATTTAGTTGTTTATTTTATGGACCACTATATTTCTTTCATGATGCATGGTCAAAATGTCATATTAAATGAATTTCTTAATGAAAGATGGAGTGTAACAAGATCTCTCAATAATATAAAATTGTTCTTTTTCTTTTGGTTTGAATCGCTTTGTTAATTACCCATTACAGTATGCTTTTAAAATTTTTTTGATCATATCTTTCATTATCTTTCATCTAATTGTTTTTGTTTCTTGTGTCTTTTTATGCTTCTATGCTTGCCAGTTAGGCTTTACTTAAATCTTTACCAACCCATTTCAACATTCTCTTCTCCTAACACATTTGTGAAATCCTTCATTGTGAAATATTTAATAAGATTTTGATTGGAATTAAAACTCTAATTATGATAGGCTAACTCCATATTGGCTTACCAATTAGACCTCTTTACAAATAAGGAGTTGTATAAAACCAAATCCTTATGGAATTTGGGCTGTTGAATGGAGCTTGAAAATGCTTCTAGCAAAGTGAGGTTTTGAGAAATTCACATTTGAACCAACTTTAATAGAAATAGAACCAACAAATCAAGATGAGATGGGAAGATCTCAAAGCCTTAAAATCAAAACCCTATCCCATCTTTACACTCACTTCTACTCAAGCTAACCCTAACAAAATGTAGCAGCTAGAAGAACAACCTACAGCCTAATAGAGTTGATTGGAAAGGGATTCTTCGATTCTTACAACACTTCTTTGAACAGGATTACAAAATTTTTTCCTCAAATAGAGTGCCTTAGAGAGCATTTGTTCCCCATCTATATATATATAAATTTTTTTTTTTTTCTGGTACCTTGAGCCCTGTTGTTTCATGTACATTCAACAACATACTCATCCTCTCTGTCTTCCATCTTGATACACATACCTCTTTGTACGTGCTTGTAGACAATTAAATGTATTGTTGTAGTGGCCAGGAGGAAGTAAAACTTATCTAGGTATCATTGTTGGGATTTCCAGGGATCTATCCATGTGATCCTTAGTTGAGACCCTTCATCACCATTACCACAAGCAAGCATAATTCCCTAGTGAGATTGATGCCATGCAAAGAGCAATTCCCAAGCTCTTTAGCTCATCAGGTATCTACTATTTGAAAAACTCCAATAGCCCTAGGTACATGAAAACTTCTGAAGCTCCTATGAGTGCATACTATGGGATTTGCCAAAAAAATTCCCAAGGAGCTCGAGTCCTCACAGTTTGTACAATCTTTTTAGGCATACTTCAGTCTGCAAAGCTCCAACATTCCAGTAGAGATGATTTCCAATGTGACTACAATAAGACCAATTTTCATTCTTCCAGCTTAGTAAGACCTTGAACGTCTTATCCTTTTAAACTGCAATGACTTTTCCTATCTGCTCTCCTGTAAAACAGGATATACTTTGAAGTGCATTTTTGACTTCCCAGTTTAAGCCTAATTTGCTATTCAATAGTTACATTATGTAAAAGGAAAGAAAAGAGCAACAATGAGAAGCTAATTACATTGGCAAAAATTACCTAGAAAATTATGCAAGTTAATTTTGTGTGTTCCCCAATAAGGATCACTGAAGAATGCCCCAATAAGCAAGAAAATGTATACAGTTCCAATCCGTTTGCTGGCATCTTTAGCAGTATCAGGATTGTTTTGTTGATATAAAGCATTTATAATTATAACAGGGTATAATCAGAACCAGGGTACTTTTATATGCAGAGAATGACTTAATGAAATTGGTAGTTTCATTGAACTTATAGTTTTGGAGATTGATTTTTTTAGACTCATCTTGCTCTTATTTATACGTTTGTGTTCTTTATCATATTTATTAAACTATAGTTATTGTGAATGGTAGGACCTGCAAGAACATGGAACAGGAACACAAAGCTCCCTCATCTGATACGAAGCTCCAGAAGACCGGTGAGTATTTTCTCTCTGTACAAGGTCAAAATGAGAAGCTGAAGGTAAATTCATTTACCAACTTTGGTTCTGTATTTTATAGCACAGTGACCAGTTTAGGACCCTCTTGATATTTGACAAAATGAAGATTGCATGTGGCAAAATAACTGGATTCCTAGCTAGAAGGAAAAATCTTGACTAGAGGGGTTTTTATAGGATTGATCGAACATTGTGATTTGCAATGACAAGAGAACCATGACGATGAATCAATAAAAATTGGAATAGTAGGCTATATCAAGTGTAAGTTCATTGATCATCTCAACAACTTTGATATATTTATAGAATTAATCTAGCATTATGCTATCTGTGCACACTTTGTTTTTTTTTTTTTTTTTTCCATATGATATTGTCCCACTGATCCATGGATGCTTCTGCTTGTCTTCAGGATATTTGTCGCATTATTGAATGTGCTTGTGAAGCTGAATACAAGGTAGGATTGGAGCTTTGTGCATAACAAAATGCCAAACACTTGCATCATCTGGGAACAGCAAGCACTAGTTAATTGAAATCTGTTACATCAACAGATTAAGTCTCTGAAATCGTAAATGGCTGCCTTGGGCCAGTTATCTTTGTCAGTGCCGACTCCTGCAACCAAACCTTTCTTTTATTGTGTCTTTCTTTCTCAAGCGCTTGGAGTTCATTGACTCCATGAGCCACCAGAGCTGCAGAGATATCATGAGCTTCATAATTCTCCTCTACAATGGCAATGCTATGGGATCATGCATGTCTTCTCTCTTCAAACTATTTATACTGTTAAGAAGCTTTTTACTACTTCACTTCATCCTTCAATGTCATTCAAATGTTTTTTGGAACAGGTTGTGGATTCATTTGATTGATGGGGTTTTGAACCAATATGAGTGTAAAGGCATCGGGGTTCAACAACATCCAATTTGATTGGGCTCATGGCTCAGCCCATGCTCACACTACCATATTCTAAGATTGTGAGGCCTCAAAAAAGCTTTAGGAAACCTACATGTCCTGTGTGTCTTTTTCAGGGTGAACTATTTTTTCTTAAGGATTTTTTATTATATGTATTTGTAATGCTAAATTACAATTTAGTGTAACACTTTGGTGTAGTTTTCAGAATTTATTTATTTATTTATTTTTTAATATATGGCATGGAAAGTGAAATACACATACGTTTTGGAAAGTGTACTTTCCCCTATGTGTTTAGTCTTTGATAAATAAATATGCAAATTTTCACCTTGTAAAATATAAGTATATTTTAACATTAATTTTCTTTTCTATATTTTCAATTTTTTCTTTATTTTAAGATACAAAGTAACATACATATTATTTTTACTTTTTTAGTGCTTTAAATAAAAATAACTTTCAAAAGGTTCTGAAGTTTAGTTGCTGTTATAGTAATAACTGACAACTATATTGAAAAGGAGATCATATTTTTAGGAAAAAATCTACATGTTAGAAGTTATGAAAGCATTCACAAAAAGTACGGAAAACAAGTTCAACCCTTCTTACTTGTCAAAGACCAATACTTTTGTAAGTTGATGAACTAGAATAATTAGTGCAACCATGTCTTGATTCTTTTACAAAATTTAATCATAAACCTGAAATACTCTTATGATTATAGTCATCATGCAATGAATTTTATCAAAATATATAATTTAAGACCAACTCATTTTCTAGTTTTCTTAAGTTACCATAGAAAATTTTATTATACATGATATAGATAGCACTCTAATGATTTTGTTGATGATCACCTTTTTCTTAATATGCCCATCTATTTTAACATCATTCTTCCTTTACAACAACCAATTCATTAGTTTGGTTAGTTGATTAAACATTACAGTAAGGCACTATATTAAGATATTCAACCTTATCAACAACCATTCTTCCTCTTTAATTATTTTTGTTAGTGTATTTATTTAGTTGATAATTTTGTTTCTTTCTTTCCAATATGTGACTTACTTCCTTGAGTCTTATCTAGCTCAAGACAACTTCAAACTTCCTAGATTTGCGTTGAGATAAGTATGTATTTATGGTTAGTAAAGATCTTGGAATGGCTAATATAAGAAATTAGGAAGTAATTATATTGTATTTCCTAATTTGGTTTCTATTATGTTTTTAATTCTAAAATTTATATTTGGTAGGTTTTAAAATTATGTTTATCTTTGTTGTTTGATTCTAAAAAGGATTGTTGAAATGTTTCAAAATTATATAACTTTTTATAATTAAACATTAGAGTTTTACAAGTATAAATAAAGATGTTTTATTGAAAAGTGATGGACTTTCATGAACCTCATGAGAGCGTAGTCATTCATCAAAAGCTTAAACCTCTATCTCTCAAACCTTTCAAGATTTATCTTAAAAGTACATTAATTTGGTTAAAGCAAAGGTTTGAAATCTCATCACAAAACTTTGATAAGGGCTTTAAGGGATCTATGAAGGAGCATTGGGAAGATTGCGTTAAGGACGTGGAAAAGTAGTATAGACATTGATGGTATAAGACATTAGGGAGTAGGTGCATCTGATCAAGTAAAATTATGTAATCTTTTCTCATAGTTGTAGATTATTTAGCGATCGAAAGACCAACCATGATTTTTTACACTTGGTACATTACTAGGTGGTTTTTCCACCTTATACTCAGTTGTGTGGAATCAATTTAATTTATATGTGCATGAGATTTTTGCTCTCACTAAATAATTAATAAAAGAGGCAAACCTAAAGTAGGAAATAAAAACTTAATTCGGGGATTAATTTAGGGACTACCTATTAATTCCCTTACTTTTATTATATCAAGACTAGACATTAAATTTCTTTTAAGTGGTATTAGAGTTAGAAAAAATTATTTGCAATTTTTTTATCAATTGTTGTTAGTATAGATATTTGGAACTATAAAGAGTCAAACTTCTATAAATTGACCATCATTCTTTAATAGGAGTAACTATCCCCATTGAAAAGTCTAGATGAATTTTTTTCCTAAAATGCTAGGTGAAATAGTTTGGAATATAGTGAAGTATGGTGGATGCCCTCACTTTTAGTTGACAAGAATGGTAGTCTAACTAGTGAACTAAAACCTAAGCAAGTTAGAATAAATTGGACAATAAAGGGAGTGAGACAAATTGCAAATTCCCTTTACTATATTTTCAATAGTGTTAATCCTAACGAGTTTCATAAGATTGCAACTTGAAAATACGTTAAAGTGGCTTGAGACGTTCTTGCAATACCACATGAGGGAACTTCTATTGTGAAGTCAAAATTACAAATGTTAAACTACAAAGTTTGGAAGCATAAAGATGAAGATGACGAGACCTTCTCTTATTTTTATACTAAACTCAATGATATTGCTAATTCATGTTTCAATTTAGGATAAAGAATCTTGTGAGATTTAAACCTAAAGTAAATAGAGGAAACTAAAAATGTAGACTTAAAGAGAGTAGATGAACTTATAGGCTCCCTACAAACCTATGAGATGACTTTGCCATCATCTTAAAGGCCTAAAAGAATAGCTTTGAAGGCTTCTTGATCAAAAGAAAAAGTGGAGTCTAAAGATAAGAGTAAGTTCTCACTCAATTTGAAATTTGAGAGTTTGCAAACAATTCAAATTTTTTATTAAAATGCAAAAGGAAGCAAACTAACTCTAAAGATGACTCAAAGAAAGGGAAGAAATCTTTCTCCACAAAAAATAAAGAAAAAGGTTCATCAGAATCATCACAAGTTGAGTGTTTTAACTATGGAAAGAAATGAAACTTTATTTTAGATTGTTCTACACCTAAAAAGAATAAGTCATACAAATGACTTGGGTAATTTTTGAATCTAATGATAATAATACCACAAGCTCAACTAAAAGTAAAGATAACAATAATCTAGTTGTGTTTACTACCTTTTTCCCCTCATCTTCTAAAATTGAAAGTCCCAATAAATTAAGTGATGAAGAAGAAAGAAAGTTTGTCGTTCTTTAAGAGGCATATAATGCATTGTATCATGAGAGTTATGAGTTAAAGGTTGAGAATGTGAAGTTAAGAAAAATATTGAATAAAAAGAACACTCTCCTTGAAGACCTTGAATATAAGAAAATTGATCTAAATAAAAAATAAAATTTTTACAGATCTCACAAAATTGACATGGATTGTAAGATCAAGGAACTTATGTGGTGGTTAAAAATAATTACCTTAATTTCAGGCTAGATTAACTTGGAAAGAACTTATGGAGCAAAAAATGAAGTATTTCACTATAATTCTAAAATCTTGAATGAAATGATTGAGAAAGAGAAAATCTATTAGGATAAAAGAGGTTTGAGTTACTTAAGCAAGTTTAAAACTTTCATCATTGGGAAAACAACTTTTATGAAACTTAAAGAAAGCTCCTTTTTTAGGGAATATTTTTCAAACAAGTCTCTAAGTGCATTACTCACAATAAATCTAGGCATGTGGATGACAAGTGCTTTAGTTAACTCTTTGAAAAATATTAGTCACTTGTTACTAGACTAATGAGAGAGTCAAATTATCTTTAAAATCAATTTTTGAATATCAAGAAAGTAGTAGATCTCACACTAGGTCTAAGAAAAGAAAAATTCAAATTATAATTGTCCTTAAGATGAAACTTTTTGTTTCTTATTTGTTTTAAAGGAGGTTTTCATGATTATACTTTGCCTATCTCGTGTTTTTATGTCATCTTGATAGTTTCAAGTGCTTGTAGCTTTATTATTGTTAGATTGGCATTGTTTCGATCGTTCAAGCATCTATCTAAGCGCTCAAGCATTGTTACTAGTGCTTGAGCGATAGGATTGACTGCTCAAGCACTAGTAACAATGCTTGAGTGCTTAGATAGGTGCTTGAACGCTTGAAGCAATGCTAATCTAACACCCATAAGTCAATCCTATCACTCAAGCACTAAGAATGCTCAAGCACCTATAAGTCACATCCAATGCTGCTTCATGTGGTAGGAGCACTCAAGCTCTCCTTAATCATATACAACACCACTTCTAATGCTCACATCACTCGAGTGCTAATCCTACATTGCATGGCCTAGGCACTTATTTAAACCTTTCCAACATGCTTGTTTGGTTTATTCTCACTTCTTTAGTTGTTTTACATGCTTTAAGTCTCCACTTCTTGCCTTGCAACGTGTTTATTCACTTCTTTGAGTTTTCAGAGTTCGTAGTCTTGTTTGGGATGGTTCTCTAAGTCTTTCCAATGGTTTAGTTTTCTTCAAGCATTTTTTTTTCCAATTTTTGTGTCTTTTTTCCATTCATATACGCTATAATATGGTTGGATGTAGACGTCCTAGAGAGGTGACCTCTCCTATGCCTCTTTCTCCTAAGCTCATTATAAGTATTCCTATTTAGGGTCCTTTCGACCTAGATGATATTTCTATGGAGTGTTTTCACTCTAAGGAGTGTTGTGACCATTATTATTTCTCTCATGGGACGTCGAGTTGAGGTTGAGTGACCCATTGACTTGAGAGTTTTTCAAGATGCTCCTTTACCAACTATTTTTTTAGCACGAGGAGCCCCTTGCAACTCTTTGTGGGATGCCTTATCCCCACTACGTTTGGGTGTTATACTTGAACATCCATTCTATTGTGAGTGGGCTTATGTCCCATGTGTCTATATACGATCAGACCTTTATGATCTCGACTTGGTTAATTCAGTGTGCCTTGAGTATACCACCTATCTCTAATCAACTTCATGTATTTTCTTTAAAGGTATAAACGCTCACTTGAGCTGAGGTTGTCTCTGTTCCTATTTCTTTTTATGGCAAGCCTCACTTTTTACTTACATTTTTTCTAGTCATTGACTTCACCAAATCAACCTAGGTTCTCGCTACTTATCTATCATATTCCTGTTGGAATTGAGCCCCTAAAAGTAAGACATGATGTGACAAAGTTAGACTTAATTATCCCATTGTTATCCCTTTGGTGTACTAATATTGATTTGAGTATTTAACACATGTCTCTTACATTTTATATGACTTGGGTACATTAGGAGTTGCACAGAAGATACAAATCATGGGTTCCTTATAAGTAGATAAGTTGTCCACAATCAGTTCATGAATTTGTGCAATGTAATAAAGACTGTAGTGCACCACCTCCTGATTAGAGGGATGACTTGTCTTAGACATTGAGATGGGTTTCCCATGGTGAGTGAAATAATGTATGTGATGCACACTGAATAGGACCTATGGTGAATCATGATGCAAGACTACTAATTGTCATAATTCACCAAGCTATTATACTATATGAACTCTCAATCTTGAGAGAATATTGAGTCTGTGCCAAAATTGACAAGAGGTTTTGACCTATGGGTGAGACCCTAAAGTGGTCATATATTCCTATGGATTGGGTCATTATTGATGGAGGCTAGTGGCAACAAGTATTTCAATAAAGGCACCATGATATCTCACGAGATTGAGATAGTGTATCCCCTTGGTGATCCAATGGATATGTGATCATGAAATCTATGGCCACGGTAATTCTTTTAGTGGAATTTGATATATGCTTCTTGGAGCTAGAGTATGTCATTTGATCACATAATAAGTGGGATTTGTAACTCAAGTATTTGAGAGGTAATCTTGATAAGTGATAGCACTACCTTGTTAGATTATAGACACCAATTCATGGGAAATCTGCCTACAATGAATTGTAGGTCATGGACCCGAGCACTTGGTGTCTTGTTGTAATTTACATAGGGTATTGGAGTATAGTTGACTCTTTGTAACGGGATGTTGAGTCAATTTCATAATTTGATTCTAAGGGAGCCAATACTCCTATGGGTGCCAATGGTCTCTGCTCTAAACTCATATTCCTTAATGACATCGTTTATGAGGGTTGAATGAATTTTTAGTTCACTTTTGTGCATAAATGACATTTTGGTAATTACACAAGAATTCATAGGGATAAGTGAGTGGTATCCTTGAACTAAGCTAATTGATTAATTAGAGCCTTGTATGGTTAATTAATCAATTAGCAACCTTTTTGGGTTAGATTAAGTGACTCAAGCTCATGGTGGGGTTTAAGTCACTTAAGCCTAGTTAGAAGCTTATAAATACCTCTTTAAAGGTTAAGGTTTCTATGTCTTGCTATTTTCTTCCTACAGTTTGGAGAGAAAACCCTAACCTCCACCCTTGAGATTTCCACCATCTCAGTGCCTAGACACAAGGAAGAGTTATTAAGCAGAAGATCATGGTGTTTACAAGATCCATTACAACTTTAGAGTTATCTACATCGATTCAGGAATATCTGGATCAAAGGTATATGACTTTATATATGCCAAGTTTCTAAAAGATCTGTGTACTATGAAAAGAATCATGTAATTTAGTAAAAAGGCATTCCTCACCAAACAAGTAAGTATGATCTTTGAGAATAAAACTCAAGTGAAATACAAAGATCTAGAGTCCTAATGTTTTAGTGGAAATAGGGAATGCATATGTGGAGAAGGTTTTGCTTGGTTTGGGGGCTTATGTGAATCTCCTACCATACTCCATATACAAGCAACTAGGGTTAGGAGAGATTAAGGCCACTACTATGACTTTGTCTTTAGTTAATCGATCTATCAAAGTACCTAGAGGAGTGGTAGAGGATGTGTTAGTACGAGTTGATAAGTTCTATTATCTTGTAGATTTCGTGGTACTAGACACTGAGCCTTTATGTAAAGGAGTGACTTCTATACCTATCATTCTTGGAAGACCCTGTTTAGCAACAATAAATGCTAGAACCAATAATCAAAGATCATCAATAGATCAAAACATAATAATAACCCAAAATTAGTTAAAATAATCAAAAAGAAAATTATAATCACTACAATGACATTCATTCATCCCTTTGGGCATGGGATGAATAAAACAATCTTGCAAAACAAAGTTTACACACCTTATAATAGATCTAACATGCTAGAACCTATCCTAAGGCTATGATCCCAATTGTTGGGAACCCCGGATTACTCCATTCTCATGCCTTGGATCGCATAGGGTGCATGCAAGTCTATCGTAGACCCTTTAAATCTATTGGAGTGAATAAACATGTATTTAAAAACAATATGCATATCATAGAAAATATAGATCTAGAGAATATGCAAGAACTTGCTTGATCATATCTAGGAGAGGGGGACAGTTATCACGAAGAATAATTATCCTTTCTCTTTTGTTCAATTATAAACTTATATTAGTGTTTTAATAAAAATCATTTTAGAAAAAACAAAATTTATTTCCTTGTAGCAAATTTCTCTCATGTGGACATGGTCATACTACAATGAAATATCTCCCCTTGCTTTCAAGGAACATACTTATTTTCCTCAACTTTTATAGGAAATGAATGCATACAAGCTATTGCATTTTCTTCCTCAAAATTTCATGTCGCCCTCCTTTCAATTCAATCGAGATCAAGAATGAAAATACCAATAAGTTAATTGTAATAATTTTATTTTTATTAATTTATAATTTATAATATAAAAATTATTCATAATTATCATAATTTTATTTTTGTTAATTCAGAATAGTATTATTTGGAATAAAAGATAGATGCAAATTGCTTCAAAGCATGTTTATAAGAAATGAGAAGCTTAAATATCCACTCTTGTCCTATAAATTGACTCATAAGACAACAGCAAACAAGAAAAAGTATGTAACGTAACAATCATAAGAATTATAGTGCCAGAGCAAGGAAACGAGGTTTGCCCTAATTGACATAGGGCCCACCATCATTCAACGTACACGCAAGAAAATGATGATTGTGTAATGCTACAGAGCAAATACAATAGAAAATTTGAAGAAAAATCACATCAGCTGCAGGAATTAAACACCTTCCCAAGAAAATGGAATATCAATCGGCAGATCTACTCCAGTCACAACTGTTATAATCAGCACCACCCAGTTGGCTACCGACATCAGTGGCCGGAATTAAACAACTACCCAAGCAAATGGAATATGAGTCGACAGAGCTGCTGCAATCACAACTCTTATAAGTAGCACCACCAACTCGGCTACCCTCGTCGAAGTAATTCCCTGCCGGGATGGTTGATTAACAATCTCTACTTTCCCAAATCTGTATGAAAATTTCAGCACTCCTGAAGAATCAGAACCACCATTTTTTTTCACCGAGTATTTCACTGTCTTGCCAACTCCAGCTCCCTTTGGATAACTAAAATGTGTTCTCAGACGACCCCAAAGGGTCCTTTCAAGATTAAAGAGTTCCTTGAACGATACACATACCTTCCCAATATATTTGTCTCCAAGGGCCCGGCTGCGGTATAATTTGATCTCAAGCTTAACAACATCATGTTCAACAGCCTGCTTCCCTATCATGCATGTAGTGGTGAAGTTCCATGCCGGGTTGCCCCCCCCCCCCCCCCCCCCCCCCCCCCTTTCTTGTCCACTGGGGTTCTTTTCTCCGTGTTGGGATGGCCTGCAATTGAAATATTTGCGTAAACGTTCGTTCTTTGTGTTTCCCGTACCTCAAGATTTCGAGCTGAAATGAGGGTGATCTCGAACATCCTCCATTCCATGATTTTGGTCTGTGTGTTTCTAAATCCAAAGAAACAAATCCGATAACGCCTCTTTGAAGGAATTGTGAGTCAACTTCCCCACTTGCAATATCTTGTGGAATATAAATGAAGGAAGCTACGGTGATAGTAGAGCTTAATCCAAATATCCTTCGATGGGTTGAACAAGTCTTGATGTAACTAACCGACCCATCAGAGAAAATTATTGCAAGTGGTTCGATATTTCTGAGCACCAAGTAAAATTTATCAATGTTGATGACACCATCTCCATACCACTGCTTTTATCTATTTTCTGTTCCTATTTCTAATAATAAAATTGATTATTAGGAGTTCCATGCTACGATTGAATGGTTTTGCAATTCTAAAATCCTTTGAAATAAAATGTGTATTATTTGAAAAATAAAAAATAAAAATCAAAGCACGAGTAATACACCGAAACATCAAAGTATATATGAGCAACACATATACACACTGAAATTAGAAATGTTATTGAGAATTATTATTTTTTCCATTTCGATTTTAAGTGAAGAATTTCTATTTTGAAGCTTAAAAATTCTTTATATGAAAAGACAAGAAATTCTTTTCTTTACATGAATCACATGCAGTTTTGAATCATTCAATGTATTTATTATTTATTATTTATATTCTATCTTAATAAAGAATTGCTTATATTTAATTATATTGGCTTTTTACATTTAAAAAATTCTATAGTTAATTTATCTTCCATGTTGAACTGATATTTTTCAAGTTTTGAATCATTCAATGTATTTATTTCAGCTATCAGGTGGAAAGTGGGTGGGTAGGTACATTGAGCATGCATTAAAATTTCCCCAAAGCTTGACGAAATTTTAGGGGCCATCAACCAAAACTATAATAAAGAGGAAAATTATATATGCATATATTTTGATCCGATAAGAATTAGATAAAAAAGAAAATTCAGAATGGCAATATTTGGAATA